>NC_091556.1:3153446-3155946 GCF_042767895.1 Penaeus vannamei | reverse complement strand
ATTTTCCCTTCGCTCTAAAATTCATATAAAAGAACAGAAAAATACATTAATGAAAACTCAAAAAAGAAAAGAAAAATACGCTCCCTTTTAATATAGTTACTTTGACTCCAAAGGCGAGAAATATAATTTTATTGATAGAAGGAATATGTGTAATTAAGTGATCTTTTTTAGCGAGAAGAAATCAGCTGCCAAAAAGGAATTATTTTTGGCGATGGAGGAAAAAAAAAAGTCCGGTCAAGAATCTAGAAGAAATATTACAATTTAGATTTTATTTACTTACATAAGTATTATACATCCGGTCAGAGGTATTGACTATATCCTTCCTATCTTCCACAGCTTCAATACCAAACACACACACACACACACACACACACACAAAATGAATTGTATTCCTCAAAAAAAAATAATAATAATAATAATAATAAATATACATAAATATTCATTCTTCAGCATCATCTTCTCATCTTTTTTACGGTCAATTTCTTCTTCGAGATAAAGATGTGGTCAGCCTCCTTGGTGGCTATGTGCTGGTAACCCTTCTCGTCCAGAAATGGAATCAGCTGATCTGGATGTTTTGATTCTATGGCCATTATCTGAAGAGGGAGATTCAGTATCATTTCACAAGTTTATGATATTCGATAGCGTGCCATGATTAGAAAAGAGAGATTCAGAAACACAAGTTGAAGGGAAATATTCAACAGCATATAAGCTAAAGAGAGCGAGGTTTGCTGAAAAAATTGAGGAAAGAGATTCAACAGCATATCATAAGCTAAAGAAGAGTTGAAAAAAGAGATTAAGAGCATATCATAAGCTAAAGAGAGAGAGGTTTGCTGAAAAACTGAGGAAAGAGATTCAACAGCATATCATAAGCTAAAGAAGAGTTGAAAAAAAGAGATTTAAGAGCATATCATAAGCTAAAGAGAGAGATTTACTGAAAAGTAAAAAAAAAAGAAAAAAAATATTTAACAGCATATCATAAGCTAAAGAGAGAGATTTACTGAAAAGCTAAAAAAGAGAGAGTTAAGAGCATATCATAAGCTAAAGAGAAAGATTTGCTGAACAATTGAGGAAAGAGATTCAACAGCATATCATAAGCTAAAAAGAGAGATTTACTGAAAAGCTAAAAAAGAGAGAGTTAAGAGCATATCATAAGCTAAAGAGAAAGATTTGCTGAACAATTGAGGAAAGAGATTCAACAGCATATCATAAGCTAAAGAAAAGTTGAAAAAAGAGATTTAAGAGCATACCATAAGCTAAAGAGAGAGAGGTCTGCTGAACAATTGAGGAAAGAGACTCAATAGCATAACATAAGTTAAAGCAAAAGAATCAGTAATATATGCTAAGTTGAACGAAGAGATCCAATCGTATATCATAACTGGAGAGAGAGATTCAGTAGTGAATAAAAGGGGATTCAGTAGCATATCGTAAGCAGAAGAAAGGGTTTCCATATAACCCTGAAAAACGGACCTTGATTTCGCTGATATCATTAACTAGATTGTAGCTTGAAGGATCAATTTCAATGGTTTTAATATCAGTGATTTGTTGTAGTATCAATATAAGTGATTGACTTTAGACCGTAAATGGGAAGACTTCACAGCATTATTATAATTCAATCAGTGATAAGACAGCATTATCAGTGATTAATGACCAACTCGTTCTTAGGGAAATAGATTAATGTATTATGTATATTACACGATGAACTGCGTCAGCGGAAGCCAAACGAAGAGACGAAGAGTAGTAAGACAGTTTAATAACAATGAAAGTGCCCTCAGACTAGCACTTTTTCAGTCAATTTTTTTTTTCTCTCTTTTTTACAATTTTCTGAAATTTTGTCAATGTTTGAGCAAATTGTCGATTCTCCATTCAGACGACAATGATCCTTTCCGTCTGAAAACCCTTCCGTCAACTTTTTTCAGCCAAGCTTACTCAAATCAAGACCTATATTCTTGAATGCTTATATTTTTGTTAAATAAAATTATCAAAAAAATTGACAGAAAAAGTGCTAGTGTGACACGGCCGTAAGTGATAACAATGATTGTGATGCTACGTATCCGATTATCTTGTCCCTTCCTGCCTTCAGCTCCTTATACCCTTATTCCCTTCTCCTCTTTTTATTTTCCCTCCTTTTCACTCCTTTCTTCTAAAGATAAATCTTCATTTTCATTATGATTGATGATAAGGAAATGAAAATGTTAATGAAGATTATAGGAACAATGATAATGATGGGGAAGGTCATGGTGATAGCAAGGCCAATACTAATGATAATAATTACAATAATAATAACAATAATTATGATAATAACGATAACCATAATGATAGAGATAATAACAGTAGTGACAATGATCATCATGATATTTATAATTAACTAAATAATAGTAGCAATAGTAGTAATAGAATTATTAACACTGATAATGATGAGAAAGATAATGTTAACAACCATTGCAAAAATTCTAGTAGCAATGGTTCAAATTATAATACAATTACGCCAAAATTGTCAATT
>NC_091556.1:3147467-3152946 GCF_042767895.1 Penaeus vannamei | reverse complement strand
ACATCCACATCTCTTTCCATTTATATATCTACATCCACATCTCTTTCCATTTATATATCCACATCCACATCTCTTTCCATTTATATATCAACATCCACATCTCTTTCCATTTATATATCCACATCCACATCCACATCTCTCCTTCCTTTTATATATCCACATCCACATCCACATCTCCATTTCCATTTATATATCCACATCCACATCTCTCCTTCCATTTATATATCCACATCCACATCTCTCTTTCCATTTATATATCCACATCCACATCCACATCTCTCCTTCCATTTATATCCACCCCCCCCCCTCAATCTCCTTTGTATCCGCATCCACATCTCCCTCCACTCGCATCCACCCACATCCGCATATCTATTATATCCTCATCCATCCACACACTTTATTACATGACAATCTTTCCACATTTACATTATCTTTTAATGAGTATCCACCCACATCCACACACCTTTTCACATCCTCATCCACCCACATTATCATCCGTTTTCCCTTCTTCTCTCATCTTCTCCACTATCCATCCCTTCTTATCTCTTTTTCTTTCTTCCTCTCTTCTTTCTTCTCTCTCCCACTCTTCCCATCTTTACTCCCGTCCTTTTCTTTCCCATGTTATCGCCTTTTTGTTCTTCTTCTTCTTCCATTCCCTCTCTTTATTATCATTATTCCATTCTCTCTCTTTCATTATTATCATTCTTACGTTTTCTCTCTTGTATTCTTCTATCTCTTCCATTCTCTCTATTTCTTCTATCTCTTCCATTCCCTCTCTTTCGTTATTATTATTCTTACATTTCCTCCTTTTTATTCTTCTATCTCTTCCATTCCCTTTCTTTTATTATTGCCATTATTCCATTCCCTCTCTTTCATTATCATCATTCTTACATTTCCTCTTTTTTCTTCCTCTCCTCCTTCCATCCCTTCTCATTTCTTTCCTCTCCTTCTTCCATTCCCTTTTTCTTATTCCTCTTCCTCTTCCATTCTCTCCTATTCCCCCCTTTCTCTTTCCTCTGTTTACTCTATTTTCTTTCACTCACCCTTCGTGATGACCTCTTTTCCTGTTTTCTTTATCTCTCTTCTTCTTCCATTCCCTCTCTTTTATTCGTTATTTTCTTCCATTCCTCCTCTTTTATTCCTCATTTTCTTCTATTCCCCCTCTTTTATTCCATATTTTCTTCTATTCCCCCTCTTTTATTCCTCATTTTCTTCCATTCCCCCTCTTTTATTCCTCATTTTCTTCCATTCCCTCTCTTTTATTCGTTATTTTCTTCCATTCCCCCTCTTTTATTCGTTATTTTCTTCCATTCCCCCTCTTTTATTCGTTATTTTCTTCCATTCCCTCTCTTTTATCCCCCTTTCTCTATCCTTTCTTTGTCCCATTCTCCCTCTGCGACGACCCTGGCATGTCTATTTCTCTTTCATTCTCTTTCTTTTTCTACTCCCTCTCTCTCTCTTACTCCTCTTTCATTTCCATTCGCTCTCTTTCATTTCTCTTTCTCTTCTGCTCCCTTCCCCCATTATCCCTCCTTTTATTTCTTCCATTTCCCATTCTTCCCTTCCCCCATTATCCCTCCCTCTTTTTCCTCATTTATTCTCCATTCTTCCTTTCCCCCCATTATCCCTCTCTCTTTTATCTCATTTATTCCCCATTCTTCCCTTCCCCCTTCCTCCCTCTCCTTTTATCTCATTTATTCCCCATTCATCCCTTCTCCCTTTCTCCCTCTTTTTTTTATTTCTTCCATTCCCCATTCGTCTCTTCCCCCTATTATCCCTCTCTCTTTTACCTCTTTTACCTCATTTATTCCCCATTCTTCCCCTTCCCCCACCCCCATTATCCCTCTCCTTTTACCTCATTCATTCCCCATTATCCCTCTCTTTTACCTCTTTCATTCCCCCATTCTTGCCTTTCCCCCATTCCCCCTTCCCCCCATTACCCCTCTCTCTTTTACCTCATTCATTCCCCATTCTTCCCCCCCTCCCCCCATCCCTATTCTCCCTCTCTCTTTTACCTCATTCATTCCCCATTATCCCTCTCTCTTTTACCTCATTTATTCCCTATTCTTCCCTTCCCCCTCATTCTCCCTCTCTCCTTTACCTCTTTTATTTTTATTCCTCCCTTCCCCCTCCCCCCTTTTCCCCCTCTCTCCTTTTACCTCATTTATCCCCCATTCTTCCCTTCCCTCCCCCCCCCCCCATCCTCATTATCCCTCTCTCTTTTACCTCATTTACCTCTTTAATTCCCCCATTCTTCCCCCCACCCCCACCCCCTTTCTCCCTCTCTCCTTTACCTCATTTGTCCCCTATTCTTCCCTTCCCCCCTTCCCCTAGTCTCCCTCTCTCTTTTACCTCTTTTACCTCATTTATTCCCCATTCTCCCCTTCCCCTCCCCCCCTTTCTCCCTCTCTCCTTTACCTCTTTCATTGCCCATTCGTCCCTCCCTCCCCCCTTCCCCTATTCGCCCTCTCTCCTTTTACCTCATTTATCCCCCATTCTTCCATCCCCCCTTCCCCTATTCTCCCTCTCTCTTTTACCTCATTCATTCCCCATTATCCCTCTCTCTT
This sequence comes from Penaeus vannamei, assembly GCF_042767895.1. Classification (NCBI taxonomy): domain Eukaryota; kingdom Metazoa; phylum Arthropoda; class Malacostraca; order Decapoda; family Penaeidae; genus Penaeus; species Penaeus vannamei. The sequence continues at coordinate 3,150,379 of NC_091556.1, read as the reverse complement.
TTACCTCATTTATTCCCTATTCTTCCCTTCCCCCTCATTCTCCCTCTCTCCTTTACCTCTTTTATTTTCATTCCCCCGTTCTTCCTTTCCCCCCCCCCCCATTATCCCTCTCTCCTTTTACCTCATTTATCCCCCATTCTCCCCTTCCCCCCCATTCTCCCCTCACCAACCTGCGTCACGTTGTCGTCGAACTGGGCGAGCCGCGACGACCCGAGACTGATGTGGTGCTCTATCTCGGGCATGTATTTTCCGTTCAAGTTGTTGTTTACGTCTGTTGGCTTCTCGACGCCCGTCATGAAGGCTTCCTGTGGGCGTGGTTGGAGGGTCTTGGTTATGGGTATCTAGTTTGTTTTTTTTTTTTTGGGGGGGGGTGATTTTATTTTGTTTTGTTTTTAATTGTTTTTGTTTTGTTTTTAATTATTTGTATGGTGTCGTGTTTTATATTTTGTTTTGTTTTTATTATTATTATTATTTATTATCGTTATCATTTGTATGGCGTCGTGTTCTATTTTTTGTTTTTTTATTATTATTTATTATCGTTATCTCTACGATTATCATTATCATTATCATTTGAGCTATTTTGGATTTTATTGTTGTCAATTAGAGCTCGTTATCTTGACTGTTATTAATATAATCACTTATATTATCAATATCGTTACTATCATAAGCGTAGTAACGATAGTAGCATTATTACTACCAATCAGATCCATTTAAACCTTTCAGAAGAATCCAACATATCATTTCTAATATGAACTTCAAGTCACTTCACAATGTAAACACGTTTTGCTTGACCATTTTCCTCATTAACACAATAGGAAAAGAGTAGGAAAATCTTGCACTACAGGAGGACCAAGTGCATATGACGCTTGAGTGCAGATGAAAAATCACAGGTTGAGATTTAGTGAAGTAATACGTGTGTACATATGAGTAAGTACACAGACACACGCAACAGACGTATCTATAGTAACATATAGTCTGCTTAGATGTGTGTGTACATATGAATAAGTACACAGACACGCCATCTATAATAACATATAGTCTGCTTAGATGTCTGTGTACGTATAAGTACACAGACACGGCATCTATAATAAAACATAGTCTGCTTAGATGTTTGTGTACATATGAGTAAGTACACAGACATATATGTGTTTTGTGTTGAAATATATGTTTTATATTTACAAAAGCAATTTATTACTACGCACAGTATAATATATATCTAATGAAAGTATATTAATGTTTATGGCATTTTTTTCTTTAATTCCGTGAACGCAGTAATTTTGTCACAATATACAGCGATAAATAAAAACAAAATTTAACTGGATGACGCAGGTCTTCAAAAGAAAGGTGAATAATAAATGATTCAAAAGAGAAAAGAAAAAGAAAAAAACACACATACAAACCTGGGAAAGAGAGAGAAGAGAGAGAGAGAGAGAGAGAGAGAGAGAGAGAGAGAGTGAGAGAGAGAGAGAGAGAGAGAGAGAGAGAGAGAGAGAGAGAGAGAGAGAGAGAGAGAGAGAGAGAGAGAGAGAGAAAGTGAGAGAGAGAGAGAGAGACAGACAGACAGACAGAGACAGAGAGAGGGAGAGACAGGCAGAGACAGAGAGAGACAGAGACAGGCAGAGACAGACAGGCAAACAGACAGACAGACAGTAAATACAGCCCACACACAAACCTGCGACGGATAAGGCTTGGTATTAAGACACGCGTTCAGGGCCCAAGACTTCCTATGCTTCTTGAGGAGGCGGTCGAAGAAGGTCGGGTTAGCCTCCACCAAGATCCCCCTCCACTTGTACTCGTACTCGAGGTTGAGCGTGTTGGAGAGGAATTCCCCGTCGTACGCGCCTGCCTCGAGGAACAGGCGAGGGTATTCGAGCTGCAGAAGGAAAGGGTGGGGGGGGAGGGAGAGGGAAGGGGAGGGAGAGGGAGGGGGAGAGGGAAGGGGTGGGGGAGGGGGTGGGGGGAAGGAGAGGGGGGGGGGAGTGGGAGGAGCGGCGTGGTTGAGTGTTGGTGTGCAGTCAGAAACGTTGATATAGATACGTAAAAATACATGTACAAATAGACAGACAGAAGAACGCACGCATGCACACACGTACATTCACACATACGCGCGCGCACGCAAACACACACACACACACACACACGAACACACACACACACATACACACGCTGAGACACACACACACGCGAACACGCACACACACACGCAGACACACACACACACACACACACACACACACACACACACAAGAACACACACACACACACACACACACACACACACACACACACACACACACACACACACACACACACACACACACACACACACACACACACACAAGCGCACACACACAAGCGCAGCAAAAATCCTATAATAAAAAGACATACAATTAACAGTTAGTCTTAGCTGGCCAATACCTGGTACCTGTATTTGTTCACAAAATTAAGTTTGACTTCACTTTGGAAAAAACAAAGACTTTTATGTCATATTTACATATACTCGTATGTATGTATTGTATCAAAAACATTACATTATGGGATAAAATTGAATAAACAATAGCATGATTAATGTGGTAATCTGCAGTCTAATCATTCCTTAATATATATTATGTGTTCAGTCGTAAAACAAAACATTCGATAAACAATAACAATAAAAAAGAAGAAAAAAAGTCAATTTCTAGAGAGAGAAAGTTTAGAAATATCTTTTAAGGATTTTTTTCTGCTTCTCAGACGAGCAACAGACTGATAGATAAGCAGACAGACAGAGGCAGAGAGAGAAAGAGAGAGCGAAAGAGAAAGAGAGAGTGAGAAAGAGACAGACAAAGAGTGAGAAAAAGAAAGAGAGACGCAAACAAACAGACACAGAAACAAAAAACAAAAAACAAAAACCTACCTCATCGCCAAACATGTCC
>NC_091556.1:3129967-3139967 GCF_042767895.1 Penaeus vannamei | reverse complement strand
ATAATGGTAATGACAACAATCATAATAACAATAATAGTAATCTATAACAATCATAACCTTAATGGTAATAGTATCATTAAGTAACAATTCTTTTGAAATATTATGATGATGTTAATGATGATAATAAAACAATGATTGTAATAACATCTGCAGCAGTATTGATAATAATGACAATAATGATACCGATAATATTGATATAAATAGTAAGGTATATGGTAATAACAATAACAACAATGATGAAACTAATAATAGATATCATCATTATCATTATTATCCTAATTTTTATCACTATTATTATTGTCACTATCATTAACATCATTTTTGCTATTATATCATTACAATTATTATCATAATTACTATTGCCATCTTTATGATCATTATTATAACAATTGCAACAGTGAATAAACTGAGGACGATAATGACAATAATGAGGATACCAGCTGTCATATCAGTCAACACCATTAACAATAACAACTAACGCTGCTGCTGCTGATGAGCGATATAACAACTACAATAATTATATTTAATGTGGTCTTCTTGCTGCTTCTAATGAGCGATATAACAACCACAATCACAATTATAATGAATGTGGCATTTTCGCTTCTGATGAGAGATATAACAAATACAATCACAATTATTATGAATGTGGTCTTTTCGCTTCTTCTGATGAGCAATATAACAACCACAATCATAATTATAATGAATGTGGCCTTTCCGCTTCTTCTGATGAGAGATATAACAACCACAATCACAATTATTATAAATGTGATCTTCCTGCTTCTTCTGATGAGCGATATAACAACTACAATCACAATTATTATAAATGTGATCTTCCTGCTTCTTCTGACGAGCGACATAACAACCACAACCACGATTATAACGAATGCAATCTCTTGTAACTTTATCCGAACCGAATATTTCTTCAACTCACGGAGTAAATCGCTTAGTTGGCATGTCGACTTCGATATGAAAACTTCACCTCCGTCCTTTATCACAGACAATAACCATTTGGGTTAGTCCACGCATTCGGTGTTGAGGAAAGAGCAATAAAGGAAGAAGAGAGAGAGGAAGAACGAAATAGAAATTGTTTCCTTGTGCCACGTTCGCAACAGGCGGTTAGGGCGGGACGAGAGAAAACGGCCATTTTTGTAGGGGTAACTGTGTTTTATAGATAATTTGTTTTTTGTTGTTGTTGTTGTTGTTGTTGTTGTTTTTTTTTGCATTTTATCACTGTATTGTCTGCTGGAAAAAAATGAATCACACACCCTTCGTTTCTAGTTTCTTACACACACCTTTATATCAGTGTAAAGAAGTATTTTTTTCTGATATTTCCACCAAACGTATCGCGACGATATTGAGGCAGTCGGATTCTTCTCAACGTCTTTTATTACGCGACAACCCCCCACCCCACCCCATCCCCACCCCACTTCACAACACCCCACCCTTCCTCACCCCACCTCACCCCACCCCACCCCAACTCACCCCACCCCACCCCACCCCACCTCACCCCACACCACCCCACCCCACACCGCCCCACTCCACCCCACATCACCCCACCCGACCCCACCCCACCCCACCTCACCCCACCCCACCCCACCCAACCCCACCCTTCCTCACCCCGCCCCACCCCATCCCACCTCACCACACCCCACCCCACACCACACCACCCCACCCCACCCTACCCCATCCCACCCCACCCTTCCTCACCCCACCCTTCCTCACCCCACCCCACCCTTCCTCACCCCACCTCACCCCACCCCACCCCACCCTACCCCACCCCACCTCACCCCACCCCACCCCACCCCACCTCACCCCACCCCACCCCACCCCACCCCAATTACTGACAAGTTTGGTCCCGAAGGCAGAGGAGGGCATGGGAGGCACCAAGGAAATTTCGGGGTAAAATATGAATAATACATAACGAGTCACTATATTGTCTAATGTGGGTGTGTGTGTGTGTGTTTGTGTGTGTGTATGTGTGTCCCCGTGTGTGTGTGTGTGTGTGTGTGTGTGCAAGGTCTACATAAGTACTTATATAGACCTTGTGTGTGTGTGTGTGTATGTGTCTCCGCGTGTGTGTGTGTGTGTGTGTGTGTGTCCGTTGATGTGTGTATGTGTGTGTGTGAATACGTGGAGTTTTTTTCCCGGGCGAGGATTGGGGCGTGGGGAGGCGTGCAGGCTTTTATTGGAAAGTAGTAAGGAGGAATGCACATTATAGTGACAAACACACTTACACACACAAAACACACACACACACACACACACACACACACACACACACACACACACACACACACACACATATATATATATATATATATATATATATATATATATATATATATATATATATATATGCATATGGATATATATATATATATATATATATATATATATATATATATATATGTGTGTGTGTGTGTGTGTGTGTGTGTGTGTGGGTGGGTGTGGGTGTGTGTGTGTGTTTGTGTGTTTGTGTGTGTGTGTGTGTGTGTCTGTGTATGTGCATGTGTGTGTACATTTATATTCACATATATACACATAAATATACACACACATATATATATATAGATAGATAGATAGATAGATAGATAGATAGATAGATAGATAGATAGATAAATAGATAGATAGATAGATAGATAGATAAATAGATAGATAGATAGATAGATAGATATAGATATAGATATTTGATATAGATATAGATATAGACATAGATATAGATATGAGTGTGTGTGTGTCCATATATACGTATATATATACATGCATGGGTGCATATTTACGCATATTAAATCTATTTGTGAATATACATATATATATATATACATATATATATATATATATATATATATATATATATATATATATATATATATGTATGTATGTATGTATGTATGTATGTATGTATACATACATATAGGAGAGAAGAAGGGAGGGAGTGACGAAAAGAGAAAGAAGGAATAAAGGAATAAAGTGAGTGAGAGAAATAAGGAGAATAAAGAAGGAAGAAGTTGGGGAAAAAATTGTATTTTTAGAAAATAAAAAATCAATATTTTTGGATCTGCTTGGAAAAAAAATGAAACGTCATTTTACGAAGAGGAAAAGAATCAAAATAGCAAAGCGGGAAAAATAGCAACAAAATGATTGGTAAATCAGGAAACAAAGATTTTTAAATAGAAAAGGACTAAAAAAGGAAACGTTAAAAATACATCAGAATGAAGAGAGAGAGAGAGAGAGAGAGAGAGAGAGAGAGAGAGAGAGAGAGAGAGAGAGAGAGAGAGAGAGAGAGAGAGAGAGAGAGAGCGAAACAGAGAAAGAAAGAGAACGAAACAGAGAGAGAGAGAGAGCGAAACAGAGAAAGAAAGAGAACGAAACAGAGAGAGAGAGAGAGAGGAGAGATTTTGATTTTGAACAGTTTATTTGGATAAATAATACATTACCCAAAGATGAAAATTATGTATCCTTAAAATGTTGATAACATTAATCACATGTTTTGTCATTGGTATGATTTTCTCTAACTCCCTTTCTGAAAGGTTCTATGTAATGACATTCCGCTATATAAAATGTCATCAATTACATAAATCATGTTTTGTCTTTGGTATCCTTTCTCTAACTCCCTTTCTGAAAGTTTCTATGCAATGACATTCCACTACATAGTGTTTCAAATTATGTCCTAATCTTCCACCACATACTCTACACTTGTTTATGCGAGTCTACCATGGGAATATTGCAGTTCCAATGGTATGGTGGATTCCAATGGTATTTGTTTCCTAATCTCAATCGAGCTATGGTGGATTCCCTTGCCCTGTCGCCACCTTTTCTACCGTAAATATAGACATTTTAATTTACTCTGACTGTCTCCTTTCGTCTCTATTCTTCCTCTTTATCCATGTCTTTATTTTTCCTCTTATTTGCGTATATGGAGTGATAGCAACGTCAATGTCATTTTTTGTGTTGTTTCTTGGGCTAGCTTATCTGTTTTTTTCCGCTTATTGCGATATGTGGAGAGAGAGAGGGAGAGAGAGAGAGAGAGAGAAATAAAAAAATGTGTGTATATATATGTGTGTATATATATATATATATATATATATATATATATATATATATATATATATATGTATGTATATATATATATATATATATATATATATATATATATATATATATATATATATATATATATATGCGTGTGTGTGTGTGTGTGTGTGTATATGTGTGTGTGTGTGTGTGTGTGGGTGTGTATGTGTGTGTGTGTGTGTGTGTGTGTTTGTGTGTGTGCGTTTGTGTATGTGTGTGTGTGTGTGTGTGTGTGTGTGTGTGTGTGTGTGTGTGTGTAGAGAGAGAGAGGCGTAGGGCGAGGTAATTGAGAGAGCCCTAGGCCCTGAGCAGTCAGGAGAATTAGACTCGTTACAGAGAAGACGATGAAGTGTGTGTATTTTTCGACGGAAAATGCGGTATATAAACAAACAGGGCAAAGTAACACTGCTGGGTCGTTTGCCGTTGAGTGCTGATTGGCCGACGGCTGCATCCTTATCTTCCGCGTCGCGGCGAATCAGCGCCGCGGACCTCGCCACGCTTGCCTGCCGGCTGACTCGGCGTAAGGGCGATTATGCCGAGCGAGGTGGCCGGTGCTGAGTGAGGCAATTAAGCGCCGGTGCTGAGTGAGGCAATTAAGCGCCGGTGCTGAGTGAGGCAATTAAGCGCCGGTGCTGAGTGAGGCAATTAAGCGCCGGTCCTGAGTGAGGCAATTAAGCGCCGGTGCTGAGGTGATTGTGGCTTCTGCCACGATGCATCCCCCCTGACGAGGGAGAAAGGACTACAGATCGAGGATCCTGCGAGGGCGAGACTGGCGTCCGGATCTCGTGTAGGTGGCGTCATCGTGGTGAAAAGGCGAACTCGGCCATCCTGCTGGGGTGCAGGGTGGGTGATGAGAGCGACGGATAGGTCTCCTGGTGGTGAACTGCCGTCTCCCTGGCGGAGGTCCTCTCGCTGTGTCGCTCGGGCCGTTGTTGTGGCAGAAGTCTCTGGGCACGACGAGGGGCTGGTCATGCTGGCGCCGCAGAGGGTGAATTTTGGCCAGCAAGGGTTGGTAATGGCCAGGTGTACTGCCAGGAGTTCTCTGCTGGATGTCAGGGGCTGTCGTCTGCGTTGGATTTCTTGCTCCAGGGAACTCCTCCCGGGACTTTGCTGGCGTCTGTAGTGAGGCAGAGCTGGGCGTCGGGGACGGTTGTCTTCGCTGTTCGGTGTTGTGGCCGTGTTGCTTGCTGGCCACCTTCCCTGTTGTTTTGGTTGTCTTCGAGGCTTCCACCTACATCCGTTGAGGCAATGGTAGGCCGCGTTGCCGAACCGCTTGTGGTACGAGCAGATACCGTCAGCGGGAAGGAATCGGATGAAGGGCCTCCGATTCGTGTTGGACCCTCGGGCGGTTGCTGCGTTGATGTCGGTGCTGGCCGACGGGAAAACGGGAGCTGTTGACTGAGGGCGGGCTTGCCGATGAGCTTCCATCAGTGCGTTGGCTCTGGTGAGGAGGACTTCAATCGCCGTCTCGTTCGAGTCGTGGAGTTTCTCCCTGATGTTGCCGGGGAGAGAGCGGAGCCAAATTTCTTTTTGAAGTTCCACCTCGTGGAACTTCCCTTCTGCATCTCTGGTGGGGAGCAGGGTTCTCGTCCTGCGCGCAGCCACTTGCTCGCACAACAGTTTTCTAACAGAGTAAACAAAGAAAACAAATAGATATCAACGGGGGGACTGAAGAAAATTTTATATACACAAAATGGTAAAGTAAAAAAAAAAAAAAAAAAAAAAAAAAAATCATACATCAAAATAAGACAATGTATTTTAGAAAACAACTGCATATATATATATATATATATATATATATATATATATATATATATATATATACATATACAGTATTTACATATACAGTATTTACAATTCAATTTGAAAACAAAACAAAAAATAAACTTTTATACAGTTTTTTTTTTTTTTTTTTTTTTTTTTTTTTATAAATCTAACCAATTGTAGATGTGGTTTAAACTTGACACATCCTCCTGCAACTTTTATCATTTCAGAAGATAATATGAGGGATGTGATAGTTGAAATTTTATTTCTGATCTTTGATTTCAACAAGTTTACCTTCGAGAATAACCTTTCCACAACAATATTAGATGTAGGTAAACTTCCTATTTGTAGAGAAAATTCGGAAATGGTTTCGAACATGCGATGTCCTAGCTCATCCCGAAGGGTACCGATTGCTGTAAAAAAAAATGTTTCCGGGTTTATACTATTCCTCATTTCTTCCGGAATTGGATTATGGTCTACTGCTCTCCATTCATTATCCAGATGTTGTGGATTAATAGAGATCCTCGGAAAAGCAGCGACAAGGTCTCTCAGAGATGGCATTGACACGAGATCCTTCATCCAGAAAGTTTTGGGGGACAAAAATGTGGCACATTTGAAATTGCTTGTTTGCAAGAGGGAACCATTTTTTTCATTTCTTAGCGAGCAATGATGAGAAATTGTTTGCAGGTGCTGAATACATTCTCTAGCAAATCTTGGTTGTGTCTGTATTCCTCTGATTGTATGAGGCAGTGCATGTCTGATCCAAGATACATCTGGTAAAATGGAAGACGATTTGAATCGTTCTCAATATCAATGGATGTTCTATCGTCTGCCTTATTTATTTCATTTCTCTTTATAAAGCACCACAACAAATCTGCGTAGAGTTCACGGCACTTTTTGTGTAGGACTTGGATGGTTGGTCCTTGCTGTTGGAAGAGTAGTTGAGCTGGTTGAATTTAGGCAAAATTAAATTAAGAAAAGTATAATAGAGTTTTGTAGATGGTTCGTTCATTGTGTGTTGCGTGGAGTCTTTCCTCTGCCCGGATATTAAAGAAATACAGTTTGAGAGGCTCCCACTGTTCCAGCAACCTTTTTACAGCCGCATGGTATGATAACCACCTTGTCTGGCACACATGTAGTAATTTGTGAGGTTTTACATCACAAAAATCTTGAAATTCTTTGAATATATGAATTCTTTTGGCGCTATGGGAGAAATGGTTGCGTATATTCCTCACAAGATCTTCACATTTGCGAGGAAGACATTTGGCGGCTTGGGAGGAGCACAAGTGTACAGAATGACCAATACATTTGAGTATGGTAAGTCCATTACATTTGATATTAGTAGTTACAGTTGGTGTCGATCTCTAGAACTCAAGGAGGAGCATGTTTCCATAGCTAAGTCTCAATAGCTTCTTGAAAATACAAACATGGTGTGAAAATAGGCACATATTTTTCATCAAATTATTTTTAGAATAATTGATTCAAACCATAGGAAATCATTATTTATTGTGCAAATATCAACAAAGCCATTTACTATGAAAAAAACGTAAAATACATTTTTGCGAACATTTTGCACGCATGAGTCCGTGCTGCGGTCCGCAAATCTGCGGGTGTTCCTTCCCGCGCTTCAAATGTTCGCATAGCAGACGAAAATTGTATGCATCGGTAACACTGGTGGGGAGGCGGCATAGGGTGGTAATTTCCTGCCAGACTTGTTCTGGAGTACGATTTCCGAGTGGCAGGTTGGGGATGTTGAAGACTTGTCGCGCCCTCTCAGACGGAGAAAGAGAAAACTCCTTCAACAGCTCCTGCTTCAGTGTGTCGTAATCCGTTTCGTCCGGCTGGGTATCTAACCAGGTGGCGATTCGGGGGAAAAATATTCTCGGTCTGTTTTGGTGGTCGCCTTTTTGATGCTCTTGAGCCTGAACTGGGTTTCGAATCTTCGAAACCATGTAGAGGCTTCATCCGGTGAAAAGGGTGGAAGGCGGATGGAGGCGGCAATTACTTCAGTGAAGAGGGTGGCTGCGTTGGAGTCCATGTCGTTTCCGGGGTCACCAATGTGGAGAGGCCTAGGGCGAGGTAATTGAGAGAGTCCTAGGCCCTGAGCAGACAGGAGAAGTAGACTCGTTGCAGAGAAGACGATGAAGTGTGTGTATTTTTCGGCGGAAAATGCGGTATATAAACAAACAGGGCAAAGTAACACTGCTGGGTCGTTTGCCGTTGAGTGCTGATTGGCCGACGGTGCATCCTTATCTTCCGCGTCGCGGCGAATCAGCGCCGCGGACCTCGCCACGCTTGCCTGCCGGCTGACTCGGCGTAAGGGCAATTAAGCCGAGCGAGGTGCGCCGGTGCTGAGTGAGGCAATTAAGCGCCGGTGCTGAGGTGATTGTGACGTCCGCCACATGTGTGTGTGTGTGTGTGTGTGTGCATATATATAGAAGTTATCCCTGAGTATAAACGTTTTCTGTAAATTCTTCGTGTCGATTTTCAACAATTTTCAGGGTAGACGTAAACAAATTTGGTTTTTAGCACACGTTCAAGATATATGTCTATTTGGCCAAAGAAGATATATATACATATATATACATATATATATGTATATATATATATATATATATATATATATATATATATATATATATATATATATATATGAAAAACCGAAACTATTTCGGTTTTTGTCTGAAGAGAAACTCGTGAAGAGTTCGAAACGTCACGCTTATTTTCAACTCTCATTGTGGCTAGTTTCCTTTTCATTTCTGTGTACACGTTATTGTGTTTTGTGCTGAGCTGAGACGCTTTTAAAGACTCTCTCAGAACCGCCAATGTTCCTTACATAATTGTAATAAGGCGAATATACACGCCCACCATTAACGGCCAGGACGATCATTGTCGGTATGCAGATTCACGAGCGAATTGCTATTTATCTGGGACAGCACAGTCTAGGAGGGACTGCTTAGAAACGGTGATGAGTGAAAATTGACTGCAATGTAGTAGTGGTGGTTTGTTAGATTTAATTTTATGTTTTGGGTTTTGTAATCATTTTGCTTACGGAATAGATTAGTTATGAAGTAAATAATCTCTAATGATGATTTGTCTGTTTTTTGTTTCATAAATCAAAATAACCAATTGAATTTAAAATAATAAATGGCTATACTTGCTGTTATAGTATGAATCATGGTTCTGTGCAGGATAACAAAATAAAACACAGTAGTCACTCTCCAGGTTTTATTTAACCCGTAATATGTGGCTCGTAATGGTCAAAGGTCCTGTGATTGGCGGATATGTTTCAGAGCCTGGTTGTCACGTGGACTTTCTCACAAAACCCTATTCTTCTTCAGAGAGAAAGAAAGAGAGAGAGAGAGAGAGAGAGAGAGAGAGAGAGAGAGAGAGAGAGAGAGAGAGAGAGAGAGAGAGAGAGAGAGAGAGAGAGCGAAAGAAAGAGAGAACGAGAGGGAGAGAGAGAGTAATGACAAAATAGAGTTAATAAGAGTATCTGACGATGATCATGATAATATTACCAATATCAATGAAAATAACACTACCCTACCCACAGGACCAACAGCTGACACGCGAGCCAAGACACCTGTATAGACCTCAGCGTCCCGGGTTCTCCTCGCCCTGTGGCTCTTCCTGATGATAAATGTTGACGTCGATTACCATCATGTTGGAATATGCGTCAACGAAGTCGTCTATTTCGGTGTGCAGGCTCTTTCTCTCCAGAGGGTACCCCATGGGCCACCGATCGGGGTAAGGGGCGCCAGGAATACCGCAAAAAGTGCAAAAACTGGGAGGCTCGTCTTCACCACCTCCAAAGGCCTACAGTTCAGGGAAAGAAAAATAATGGTGTTGGTTGCCTGTTCGTTCATTCGTGTGTGTGTGTGTGTCTGCGTGTGTGTGCGTGTGTGTGTGTTTGTGTGTGTATGTGTGTATGTGTGTGTGTGTGTGTGTGTGCGCGTGTGTATGTATGTGTTCGTGTACGTGTGTTCGTGTGTGTATGTGCGTGTCTGTGTCTATTTGTGTGTGCGTGCGTGTGCCTGTGTCTCTGTGTATATATATTTTCATAAACCCATATTTGTCTTCACGCTGACACGAAAGAACATTAGCTCACCCTGTCCTGGTCGGCGTCAGTGACCATCACGAAGAGACGGAAGGTCATGCC
>NC_091556.1:3099967-3102467 GCF_042767895.1 Penaeus vannamei | reverse complement strand
CTCCAATCAGACCAATACAGTTGTACTTACTTTCAATATTTCCACGATACAAACGGGTTACACGGACAAAGTACATTTAAACGTACACTAATTAAGTCTATTACAATTAGATCTGGAATTGTATGGAATGTTAGGTCACAAACCGAATGTTGAGCACATGCCATGATTCCTTGGCACGAGATAAGAAAAAAATAATGATAATAGTAGTAAGACATGTATTACTCTCATATTTACATGCTTATAAACCGCCCTAGTTATGAGTACTGGGCCCTCTATATACTCTCAGTGATTGACACCCTTTTTAAGTCATTTTCCAAGCTAGAATAGTTACTCATTAAAGGTATAATGCTTATCCTCATTATTCTCTCTCATTTAATCTTAATTTCTGTGTTGGCATATCTTTGGAAATTTATCTTGACACCAATACAGAATTCATCATAATAACGATCACAAAATTTGTAATAATCTTGAAAATTAATGATTGTGAGATAAGTCAAATTTTCATGTGTTCAAAATTGTACTTGTATATCTAATTGCCATTGGCGCGTTAATTGTCTTGAACTTTATGTCTTCAGTCAAAAAATATATAAAAATTCTAACCACAGTTCGATATTTGCATGATAAAAGTAATTATTTTATTAGAAGTAAATTCTGTATTACGATTTAAGGAAAGAACTCTATGAAAGATGGTATTTTGTGTTAATTCTCTCTGTGTAACAGCCCTGTGCAACAGTGTGATTCTATTCGTCACACGCCTCTCCATTATGCACGTTATTCTCGCTTTCGAAAGATTTGGTATCAATATATATCACTCGCAACAACAGCAGCAATTCTCATCTTTTCATGGAGAGTGCTAGACTCGCTGCAGATTTATTTTATCGATTTAAATTAAGCTTTGAACTGCAGAGTTCCCTTATGCATGCATGGTAAGGTATCTGGAGCACCAACACGATTCCCTCTTGCTTTCCACAACCTAGTTAGACGATAGTCTCAATACTTGAAAAAATACAATTTATTTTCAGCTACAATTGAATGTCTGACATACACAAGAATCGCATATGACGGAAAATTAACACTGAATGGTTTGGTACCAAGTATTATACTGTAGTAAAATGAACAAAATTTCAGATAAGATCGTGCCACTCCCAGTAGCATCCGTAGACACAGACAGACGGGGTCAACAGCATTGCACTCTTTGGAAAGTGGTCATAGATTTAGAATGTTTATCATATCAATACGGCCGACTCCTGAGACGATGGTTTATAGCGAAGTGGAGACACGCACACTTAAATATTTAGTATCAATTTATGGCAAAAGAGTGACTGATATTGATGACTGAGGTTGGTCAAGATTTCGTTTGATTCCAATGTGGCGTTTTAAGATTTGCTCTTGGAAATTTCTTTGGAAAAAATGCTGCTTATAAACGTATAAATAGGGTTTCGGTGATAATGGTGATAATGATAATGACGATGATGATGATGATAGTGACGATGACAATGATAATTACAACACTAATACAGAATAGAAAATCAAGGGCATATATACATACATATATAAAATGATTATACTAATTATAAGGGTAATGACTCAATAATAACAATTATAATAATCAAAATTATATAAATGATACTGAACAATAATGAAAATAATAATACTGAAATTCAACTGATATTCAGCAGTTCTCTTTAACTACTAATTTAATATTCTATTTACTGTGATGAATAATCCAAAATTCTCATGAGAACAATAATCAATAACCATTAATATCACTATTACACATCCTCATAAACCAGACATTAGTAAGATGAAAATGGCAATGTTCTTTACTCACGTTTAATCCTAACAATGATAGAACAGTAACAACACCGATGGCAATCACGATGGCAATGAAGAACAAACACCAAGACCACGAAGTCCTTCCCCTCAGCTCGCCGTCCCTCACACGCAGGTCCTCAGTCGTACCTGTGATTCGACAGGTTCTTTCTCCGGTTCAGCTTCCCGTAGGACTTCTTGGCGCCCTGGAGAGACGCCGTGAGCTCCTCCAGAGGCACGAGCTCCTCCGCCCTTCCTTCCTTCTCGTCCGTGCGGGGGTCGAGCGCCTCCTGCTGCGTGCACAGGGAGAGCCTCGCGTCCTCCCCGCCGTTCACCACCACAGTGCCGTCGGTGGGGCTGTCGCAGGGGCTGATACCGCAGACGTCGGGCTGACACTGGTTCATGAAGTGGCCTGACTCCGGCGTGAAGGCCAAGGTGGGCCTGTAAACGATGGAAGGCTTGCTGTTCAGCTGTAGGCTCTCTCCCGGGGGGTTCTGGAGGCGGAAGCTCTCGCCCATGTTGGGGAAGTCCGTGAGATCCGTCGCCAGCCTACTTTTGAAGGATGGCCAGCGTGTCCCTGAGGAGGAGGCGGCGAGGAATTACGTTACTTTTATCGTTTTTAGATGAAATACTCATGATACTTTTATCGTTTTTAGTTGAAATGTTTATGATTTTTATATCTACTTGC
>NC_091556.1:3049632-3052132 GCF_042767895.1 Penaeus vannamei | reverse complement strand
AGCGAGCGTGAAACGGAAGAATCCGGATTGTTGATGGCGAACGGGGGGGGGGGGGCAGATTCTGAGCTGAATGTGTGTTTTGGGAATAGGAAGAAGGGAGAGAGGAATGAAAGAGAGAAAGAGAAAGAGAGGAGGGAGGAGGGAGGGAGGAGGGAGGGAAGGAGGGAGGGAGAGAGAGAGAGGGGGAGAGTGAGAGAGAGAGAGAGAGAGAGAGAGAGAGAGAGAGAGAGAGAGAGAGAGAGAGAGAGAGAGAGAGAGAGAGAGAGAGAGAGAGAGAGAGAGAGAGAGAGAGAGACTATATGACTTACGTACCATATAAATACAGTATTGATTATTCTATTCCTCAAACCTATTCAACAATTTGTGTTTATCTTTCTCTATTCTTGCCGTTTTCATCTATTTTTCCTACTATTCTTATTCCCCTTTCATTCTATTTCTTTCTATTCCATTTTAGTTCAATTTCCGAATATTTACAATTGAACGTTAACATTATTGTGTATATTTGCCTAAAAAAAAAATATTAGTCACGTATCATTATATCTAAATCTAATTTTATGAAACTAATATTTAATTTATTTCTGTATTCAATTTCATTGAATTAATATTTAATTTAATTCTATATTTAATCTATCGTTTTCATTTCATGCACGGTTATTATTATCGTTATTTTATAATCTCTATTATCAATATTTACATATGCTTTAGTATATATTACATTTCCTATTATTATCATCATTTTCTTATCCATTATTATCCTATCTTATATTATCCTCAAAGAAAAAATATAATGATTTTAATTTTCGCAAAACCCATAACATGTAATTATTTTATTTATATCATTATTAAATAATAAATATGAAAATGAAAATAATGGAGGTGGTGGTGATGGTGATGGTGATGGTGATGGTGATGATGGTGATGATGGTGGTGGTGGTGGTGATGGTGGTGATGGTGGTGGTGGTGGTGGTGGTGGTGGTGGTGGTGGTGGTGGTGATGGTGATGATGATGGTGGTGGTGGTGGTGGTGGTGATGGTGGTGGTGGTGGTGGTGGTGATGGTGATGGTGGTGGTGGTGGTGGTGGTGGTGATGGTGGTGGTGGTGGTGGTGGTGATGGTGATGGTGATGGTGATGGTGATGGTGGTGGTGGTGGTGATGGTGATGGTGATGGTGATGGTGATGGTGGTGGTGGTGGCGGTGGTGGTGGTGGTGGTGGTGATGGTGATGGTGGTGGTGGTGGTGGTGGTGGTGGTGGTGGTGGTGGTGGTGGTGGTGGTGGTGGTGGTGATGGTGATGGTGGTGATGGTGATGGCGGTGGTGGTGGTGGTGGCGGTGGTGGTGGTGGTGGTGGTGGTGATGATGATGGTGATGGTGATAATGATGGTGATGGTGGTGATGATGGTGGTGGTGGTGGTGGTGGTGATGATGGTGGTGGTGGTGGTGGTGGTGGTGATGGTGATGGTGATGTTGGTGTGATGGTGGTGGTGGTGATGGTGGTGATGGTGATGGTGATGGTGGTGATGGTGATGATGGTGGTGATGGTGGTGGTGGTGATGGTGATGGTGATGGTGGTGGTGATGGTGATGGTGATGGTGGTGGTGGTGATGGTGATGGTAGTGGTGATGGTGCTGGTGGCGGGCCTGAAGGTGGTGGTGGTGGTGGTGGTGGCGGGGGTGAAGGTGGTGGTGGTGGTGATGGTGGTGGTGGTGGTGGTGGTGATTGTGGTGGTGGTGATGGTGATGGTGGTGGTGGTGGTGGTGACTGGTGGTGGTGGTGGTGGTGGTGATGATAAAGTTGGTGATGATGGTGGTGGTGGTGGTGGTGATGGTGGTGGTGGTGATGGTGATGGTGGTGATGGTGGTGGTGATGGTGATGATGGTGGTGGTGTTGATGGTGGTGTTGATGGTGGTGGTGGTGGTGGTGGTGGTGGTGGTGGTGGTGATGGTGGTGGTGATGGTGATGGTGATGGTGGTGTTGATGGTGGTGTTGATGGTGGTGGTGCTGATGGTGGTGTTGATGGTGGTGTTGATGGTGGTGTTGATGGTGGTGATGGTGGTGTTGATGGTGGTGGTGATGGTGGTGGTGATGGTGGTGGTGATGGTGGTGGTGATGGTGGTGGTGAGGGTGGTGGTGGTGGTGATGGTGGTGGTGATGGTGGTGGTGATGGTGATGGTGATGGATGATGATGGATGATGATTGATGATGATTGATGATGATGATGGATGATGGATGATGATTGATGATGATGATGGATGATGGATGATGGATGATGGATGATGATTGATGATGATGATGGATGATGATGGATGATGATTGATGATGATTGATGATGATTGATGATGATGATGGATGATGGATGATGATTGATGATGATGATGGATGATGATGGATGATGATTGATGATGATTGATGATGATTGATGATGATGATGGATGATGGATGATGATTGATGATGATGATGGATGATGATGGATGATGATTGATGATGATTGATGATGATTGA
>NC_091556.1:3042132-3044632 GCF_042767895.1 Penaeus vannamei | reverse complement strand
TTCCTTACCTTCCTCCATTCCCCCATTCCTTCCCTACCCTCCTCCCTCCTTTCCCTCCTCCCTATTTCCTTACCTTCCTCCATTCCCCCATTCCTTCCCTACCCTCCTCCCTCCTCCCTACCCTCTCCCACTTCCGTACCTACCTCCCTCCCTACCTCCCTCTCCCACCTACCCTCTCCACCTCCCTTCCTTCTCTATTTCTCTCTCCCTCTTTCTCTCTCTCTCTCTCTCTCTCTCTCTCTCTCTCTCTCTCTCTCTCTCTCTCTCTCTCTCTCTCTCTCTCTCTCTCTCTCTCTCTCTCTCTCTCTCTCTCTCTCCCTTTCTCCATTTCTCTCTCTCCCTTTCTCCATTTCTCTCTCTCCGTTTCTCCATTTCTCTCTCTCCCTTTCTCTATTTCTCTCTCTCACTTTCTCTATTTCTCTCTCTCTCTCTCTCTCTCTCTCTCTCTCTCTCTCTCTCTCTCTCTCTCTCTCTCTCTCTCTCTCTCTCTCTCTCTCTCTCTCTCTCTCTCTCTCCCTCTTTCTCTATTTTTCTCTCTCTCTCTCTCTCTCATCCTATTTCTCTCCAATACGGGGAAACGCGGACGAATTGCAGTTTGATTTCCTGAGCGTCGAGAGAGGTTTTATGGCGATGGTGGTGCAATTATGGGCATTTGGTGAGGGGGGGATGGATGGGGGGAGAGGGGGTAAGGGAAAGAGAGAGGGGAGAAAGGAAGGAGGGGGAGGGAGGGGAAAGGAGAGGGGAGAAGGGGGAGGAAGGGAGGGGGAGGGGGAGGGGGAAAGAGAGGGGAGAGGGAAGGAGGGGGACGGGGAGGCGGGGGGATGGATGTGGGGGAGGGGTAAGGGGAGAAAGAAAGGAAGAGAGGGGAGAAAGGGAGGGAGGGGGAGGGGGTGATGGATGGATGGAGAGGGGGTAGAAGGAAGGGAGAGGGGGAGGGGAAAGAGAGAGGAGAAGGGGGAGGCAGGGAGTGATGAATGGGGGGAAAGGGGGGTAATGGGGAAAAGAGAGGGAAGGAAGGGAAGGAGGTGGGGACGGGGAGGTGGGGAGTGATGGATGGGGGAGGTAAGGGGGAGGCGGGGAGGGGGAGGGGGAAAGAAAGGAGAGAAGGGGGAGGAAGGGGGAGGGAAGGGGAAAAGAGAGAGGAGGGAGGGGGAGGGGGGAAGAAAGGGGGAAGGGGAGAGGAAGGGGGAAATAGAGGGGATAAAGGGGGAAGCAAAGGGAAAGAGAGGGGGACGTAGAAGGGAGAGGGAGGGGAGAAGTGAGAAAAGGGAAGAGGGGAAGGGAAAGAAGAGGAAAGGGGAGGAATAGGGAAGAAAGGAAGGGAAGGGAGGTGGGAGGATGAAAAGAGAGAAAGGAAAGAAAAGGAGAAATAGAGAAGGGAAGGATAAAGGAAAGGAGAAGAGAGGAGGAGAAAGGAAGGAAAGCGGAGAAAGAGAAGAGGAAGAAGAGAAGTGAAGGAGGAGAAAGAGAGAGGAAAAAAGCGAAATAAAAGGAAGGAATAAGGGAGAACGTGATAAGAGAAAGAAAAAGGAAAGACGAAGGTATGGAAGAAAAGAGAGCAAGGGAAAAATAAAATAAAGGAAAGAGAAAAACAAACAGGGGAAGAGAAAGAGAAGAGAAGAGGAGGGAAGGCGAAAGAGGGGAGAGGAAGAGAAGAAGGGAAGAGGAGGGAAGGCGAAAGAGGGGGAGAGGAAGAGAAGGGGATAAAGGGGAATAGAGGAGGGGGAAAGAACGGCATGAAAATCAGTGTTAAAGACCCTCCTTTGTTTCCATGTGCAAGGTCATTACCGTAGGCCTGTTACACCCCCCCCCCCCCCGCCTCCCCCTCTTCCTATCACGTCTGGCCAGCGCGGTCGCTCCATTTTTTTTTCTCTCTCTCTCTCTTTCTCTATTTCTCTCTCTCTCTCTCCCTCTCTCTCTCTCTCTATTTCTCTCTCTCCCTTTCTCTATTTATCTCTCTCTCTCTCTCTTTCTCTATTTATCTCTCTCTCTTTCTCTATTTATCTCTCTCTCTCTCTTTCTCTATTTATCTCTCACTCTCTCTCTTTCTCTATTTATCTCTCTCTCTCTCTTTCCCTCCCTCTCCCTCTCTCTCTATCTCTTCCTATTTCTATCTCTCTGCCTCTCTCTCTCTCTACTTTTTCTCCATTTCTTTACTCATATTTCCACTTATCAAAATACTTCTCCTCCACTCATTCCTTCATTATTTCTCATTGTTCTCCCTCCTTTTCGTAATTTTAAAAAAATTTCCCGCGTTTTCTCTTCGCCAAAATATTTTCCCGCCTTTTCTCTTCGCCAAAATATTTTCCCGCCTTTTCTCTTCGCCAAATCAAGCCCACTCGAAGTGAACCTGAAAATGACAAAAAAAAGAGGAAGGGGGGGAGGGGGTTCAGGGAGGGGGGGGAGGGAGTTCAGACTAAGTGGATTCCTCTTTCCATCAACCACTTACTTGTCCTCTTCCTGTCTTTATCCTGGTTCTTTTTTTATCCTCTTTCCCCTT
>NC_091556.1:3032132-3034632 GCF_042767895.1 Penaeus vannamei | reverse complement strand
GTATATATGTGTACGTGTATGAGTGTTGGTACTTAGGCATGTTTGTATGTATGTATGTTTGTATGTGTGCATGAATATATGTACTCGTGTGCGTGCGTACGTCCCCCTATACATATACACATACATGGAACCATCGACCTCTACACAGCCATCCAGAAATACAAATAAACTATTCCTATACAAGCAGAACTCAATGATGCGTCGACCGCCATTACACAAATCCCGGTTTCCTTCTCTCAGCATTATTCTCTCCCTTTCTTCTCTCTGCATTATTCTCTCCCTTCTCTCCCTTCTCTCAGCATTATTCTCTCCCTTTCTTCTCTCAGCATTATTCTCTCCCTTCTCTCTGCATTATTCTCCCCCTTCTCTCCCTTCTCTGAGCATTATTCTCTCCCTTCTGTCAGCATTATTCTCCCCCTTCTCTCAGCATTATTCTCTCCCTTTCTTCTCTCAGCCTTATTCTCTCCCTTTCTTCTATCAGCATTATTATCTCCCTTTCTTCTATCAGCCTTATTCTCTCCCTTTCTTCTCTCAGCCTTATTCTCTCCCTTTCTTCTATCAGCATTATTCTCTCCCTTTCATCTATCAGCATTATTCTCTCCCTTTCTTCTATCAGCATTATTCTCTCCCTTTCTTCTATCAGCATTATTCTCTCCCTTTCTTCTCTCAGCATTATTCTCTCCCTTTCTTCTATCAGCATTATTCTCTCCCTTTCATCTATCAGCATTATTCTCTCCCTTTCTTCTATCAGCATTATTCTCTCCCTTTCTTCTATCAGCATTATTCTCTCCCTTTCTTCTCTCAGCATTATTCTCTCCCTTTCTTCTCTCAGCATTATTCTCTCCCTTCTCTCAGCATTATTCTCTCCCTTCTATCAGCCTTATTCTCTCCCTTCTCTTATTATTCCTTCTCCCTTATTCTCTCCCTTTCTTCTCTCAGCATTATTCTCTCTCTTCTATCAGCATTATTATCATTTATCAAACGTACGGCTTTCCTCTCTCTTCTTGATCTACGTCATGGTGCCATTTCTCTCGCTGAGTGCCGCGTGGAGTAACAAATAAAGAGCGCATTTATCCTTCGTGGAACACATGCGATCCTCTTGATAAATCGCCTTTCTATGTGTTGCGGGAGAGGGATTGCAGAGTCTGTGCAATAAGGGGGAGGTGGTTTTTTTTTTTTTTTTTTTTTTTTTTTTTTTTTTTTTTTTTTTTTTTTTGAGGTGTGAGAGAGAGAGAGAGGGAGGGGGGAGGGGGGAGAGGAAGGGGGGGAAGGGGAGAGGGAGGGAGGAGGGGAGGAAGGGAGAGGGAGAGGGAGAGAGCGGGAGCGAGGGAGAGAGAGAGAGAGAGAGAGAGAGAGAGAGAGAGAGAGAGAGAGAGAGAGAGAGAGAGAGAGAGAGAGAGGGAGGGAGAGGGGAGGAGAGGGGGAAGGAGGGAGAAGAAGAGGGAAGGAGGGAGAGGGAGAGGAGAGAGGGGAAGAAGGAGGGAGAGATAGAGAGAGAGAGAAGGGGGAGGGAGGGAGAGAGGAAGGGGGAAGGGAGGGAGAAGAGGGAAGGGAGGAGAGGAGGAGAGAGAGGAAGGGAGGGAGGAGAGAGGGAGGAGAGAGAGAGAGAGAGAGAGAGAGAGAGAGAGAGAGAGAGAGAGAGAGAGAGAGAGAGGGAGAGAGAGTGAGAGAGGGGGGAAGGAGGGAGGGAAGGAGAGTAGGAGGGAGAGGGAGGAGAGGGAAGGAGGGAGAGAGGAGGGAGAGGAAAGGGGGAAGGAGGGAAGGAGAAAGAGAGAGAGATGGAGGAAGGGAGAGGGAGAGGTGCCGAGAAAGAGAGATAAGGGATTGAGAAGGACAACAAAAAAAGGAAATAAAAATAAATGAAGAAAAGAAAAAACGAAAGAGAAGAGAAACTAAACAAAGATTTTGAACGAAAGAAAAGACGAAAAAAAAGAAGAAGAAAAGGAACTAAACAAATAACAAGAAAACATAGAAGAGACGGAACAGACGAACAGGAAAAAAAGAAGAATAAGAAGAAAATAAATAGCGCTAAAAATAGACCAGAAAATAAGCCAATAGCTAATGTACTTGACCCGCCACTTACTTAGGAGGCCGAGGTCCAAGGAGGAAGAGGAAGAGGAGGAACAGAAGAACGAGGAGAAAAAAGAGGAAGAGGAAGAGGAAGAGGAGGAACAGAAGAACGAGGAGAAAAAGGAGGAATAGGAGGAGGAGGAGATAGAGGAAGAAAGGAGGAGGGAGAAAGAGGGAGGAGGAGGAAGAGGAAGAGGAGGAAAAGGAGAACGATGAGAAAAAGAGGAGGAGGAAGAGGGAGAAAGGAGGATGGAGAAAGAGGGGGGAGGAGGAATGGAAAAGGAAAAGGAGAATGAGGAGAAAAAACAGAAGTAGGAGGAGGGAAGGGGAGGAAAGAGAGAGGAGGAGGAGGAGGAAGAGGAAGAAAAGGAGAACGAGGAGAAAAAAAGGAGTAGGAGGAGGAGGAGGAAGAGGGAGAAAGGAGAAGGGA
>NC_091556.1:3017132-3022132 GCF_042767895.1 Penaeus vannamei | reverse complement strand
GAAAGAAAGAGGAGGAGAGAAAGAGATAAAAGAAAAAGAAAGAAAGAAAGAAAAAAAGGGAGGGAGGAGAAATACCCATAGAGGAAGAGGAGGGGATGGCAAACGAGATTACGGGAGGTGAGGGATAGCGGAATAAAGAAGGGAATAGGGGCAGAGGCAAGGAAAAATCCGTGGTTGGCGAGTAGGCAGAAAAGGTCAAGGGAAATTGGGATGACGGATTGGGAGCTTACTGAAAGTGAGGGAGGAGAGGGAGACGGGAAGGAGAGGGAGAAGGGAAAGAAGAGGGAAAAGGGAAAGAAGAGGGAGAGGAAGGAAAGGAAGAGAGAATGGGAAAGAATGAGTGAGAGGAGGGAGACGGAGAAGGGGAGGAGGAGGGAGAGAGTGAAAGGAAGAGGGAGAGGAAGAGGACGAGGAAAATAAGAGGAAGAGGGAACGAGGAAAGGGAAGAGGGAGAGGGAGGGATAGGAAGGAGAGAGGGAGAGGAAGAGTATGGCGGGTAGGGAGAGGGACGAGAGAGAAATGATGGGAGAGGGTGTGAAAGAGAAGAGGAAACGAGGAAAGAGAGTAAAACAGAGAGAGAGAGAGAGAGAGAGAGAGAAAGAAAGAAAGAAAGAAAGAAAGAAAGAAAGAAAGAAAGAAAGAAAGAAAGAAAGAAAGAAAGAAAGAAAGAAAGAAAGAAAGAAAGAGAATGAGACAGATAATAAGCAAGCGGGAGAGACAACCCTCCTCCCATTGTAATGCCCCCCCACCCCACCCCCCCAAAATAAACTAATTACAAAAATACATAACAGATAAAAGGTAACCCACTTAAAGTATAAATCACACATGCAACATGAACCAAATACAAAAAAAAAAAAAAAAAAAAAAAAAAAAAAAATCAATGAATAATAGAAAGAAAAGAAAAAAGAAAAGAAAAAAAATATATATATACATATATATATATATATATATATATATATATATATATATATAAAACAATGTCATCTGACAAGTGAACGAGCCCCCCAAAAAGTAAACAGAACGAGGTCGGTTAAACTCACAGTCCATTTCATCGGCGTGGTTATCCTCACAGTCCGCGTAGCCGTCGCACCAATAGAACCTGTGTATGCGTTTCCCAGATGAGCACACGCGAAAATACTCTGGGGAACGGAGAAAAAAATATTAAAAATATTTCAGATTTGTGTGACGAGAGGGAGAGTGCAGACTCGCCTGTGCATACGCGCATGTAGACACGAGCGTACATATGCCTATATCTACATACGTACACGCAGGTATGCACGTACACACGCGCGCATACAAACGTAAAAACACACGCACGCGCACACATGCACGCGCACACATGCACGCGCACACATACACACACACACACACACACACACACACACACACACACACACACACACACACACACACACACACACACACACACACACACACACACACACACACACGTAAGGTTGAGGATAAATATGTTATATTTAGACAAACATCTGTTCTCTAAAATAAGATTTCTCATTTCATTTCGAGAACTTTACCCAAGAAGCCACTCCATTCTGCCGCATCTATAAAAATGGTATATATATCAAGGACAAATAATTAAAAAAAGAAGAAATGAAAGGAAAAGGAAAAAAAAAAAAATAAACACCGGCTTTTTATTATGATGACTTCAATAAACGGGAGAATTCTGTTGGAAATATTCCTGTTTGCGAGCTGAATTGGAACGACTTCGGGAATGTAGCTTTCTTGCCGTCTTCTGAGGTTTCCAAAGATCAGGTTTAAGTATTTGGCTTTTATTACCGCATTTCCAGCGTAATAAAAGCCCAGTTTGACCTAAATGTGTGCGGGTCTTTGCGTGTGTGGGGGGGTGTGGGGGTGTGGGGGTGAGGGGGGTGCGTGTTTGTGATTGTATGTGTGTGTTGGGGGGAGGGGGTTGTAGGTGTGTGTGTGTGTGTGTGTGTGTGTGTGTGTGTGTGTGTGTGTGTGTGTGTGTGTGTGTGTGTGTGTGTGTGCGCGCGCGCGCGTGAACGTGGGTGTGATTTCATGTGCTTATGAACTGTGCTTATGATTATAATTGTGTGCATATTAGATATTACGTATCTAATACATAATATAAGCTATCTTAATAAAATAGGAAAATAACCAAACGAATAGCTAGTAAAAGAAGAATTAAAACCGAGACGGTCTTGAAAGCATCGAACAACAACAGAGAGGGAACTAAATCAAATTAATGGCTTTAAGAGCGAAGTTGAAAGTCGCATTTGGCCAAGTTATAGGCAGAAGCTACGAGCAATATCACTGCGACATAGCCATAGTCTGAGTCGCTTTGTGTAATGGTCTTCAGGTATTTTTAATTGCTTGTTAAGACTTGGTGCTCGTTTGGAAGTGTCCCTTTTGTGTATTGCTGTTTAAGTGCCTCTAATTATCATTAATACTCATTTGTATTATTGTATGCGTGTCTTAATATACTAGCTCTCTGCGTACTTGTATCAAAGTGTTCGATTTTATATATTCCTTATGCAAATTTGATTCTTACGAGTATACAAGTGCTCCCATAAGTTTTGCAAATACCTCCCCCATGTGTAGTGGTGTTTGTCTTAAAAAAATTCACATTTACTGTCCTGGATCGCGTAGTAGTAGTGTTTGTCTTAAAAAAAAAAAAAAAAAATACACATTGACTGACCTGGATCGCACTCTGTCTCGTCTGACCCATCGTTGCAGTCCTCAACGCCGTCGCATACTAATAGGGGCCGGATGCACTCACTGTTCTTGCAGCGGAAGTCGGGGTAGTAACACTTGTGATTGGCTGAAGAGAGAGAAGGCAAGTTGATAGTATTATAGGTATACGTGATAAAAAAAAATGATAAAAATAATAATTACAAAGTAATAATAAAAAGAAGAAGAAATAATCATCACAGGATAATAAGGTTAAGGTTTACGATAGGAACGCACCGACTAGGAGAAATTTGAAGGCTATAGCGTTGTAGGCGATGAAAAGCTACATGCATTGCTATCAAAATTGATTTGCAGAAGCGACCCTGTTCGAGTTAAATGAGGAAAAGTTGGTGCGCAGAATGCCACGAGCCTCCAGCGACCAAGTCCAACCCCCTCGTGTCGCAGCGAACCACTTAGCTGCGCGGGAACCCAACATGAACTGTTTTGGTGCACGTAGCTAGTGACGTCACGACAAATTTCTTATAAATCCACTGCAGTTAAAATGTATTTCTGTATTCTAATTTATATGAAATTATCAAATGTTCATTCCTTAAATACACGATGTGATCGATTTTACCATATACGTACCAAAGTTTCATTAGAAATACATGGTATATCCACACTTGCAGATCGCTGCCCTCTCCCGGCAAATTTGACAGTTTTGTTGTTACAGTTCTCGTTGTTTGTTCCAAAAGTGAAGGTTGTTTACAGTGCTACTTGCGTTTCCGATTTTTTTCCAACTTTGCGGTGAAATCGATCTCTCACTGAAATCGTTACAATATCAGGGATAACACGAAATTCAGTGAAATACAATAACCGAGTTCCAGTTGTAGAATTTCGTCTGCGGTTCGTCACTTCCCAACACATGCGAGTGTAGACAGACCGTATACACTTATCTGCGCATGCGCCATTGTACATCATGTGTCGTCTGCACTGCACTAAGTGGTACCCAAAATATAAAGACCACGCGTATACACCGTATATTGCAGGATATTACATTGAAATTCTTACAGATAACATTAATAATGTATGGGAGTACATATGAATCTATATTTATGCTGGTGTCGCATAAAAATAGATTGTTGTAGGCCTATAACAAGGTAAAACAAATATGATTGAGAACGTTTTATATACTGATTTATTCCTATACAGTTATGCTCATTCACTGCGCAATAACATCATATTCCTAATAAAATAGTGTTCTTAATTCGTCTTCCAAATAACGGCATTGCTCACTACTATGAGAAACAGTTATAATGATCCATAAAAGCTAAATTACATGCAAATCAGGTAAATTGTTCTGTTTGTGTTTAATCAGTAATTATGAAATGATTGGAACTCATAGTTAAGGTAAACTCTGTCTGCTCTTCTAAAAGGCCATGATGGTCCACTGCTTACAAAAGTTCACTGGAAACCGATACACTAAAATTATCCGCCCTTGTAACTCGACCATAATTATTGCATTAATAAAGTAGTTATTTGATAATGTTATCTGTAAGAATTTCAATGTAATATCCTGCAATATACGGTGTATACGCGTGGTCTTTATATTTTGGGTGCTACTCAGTGCAGTGCAGACGACACATGATGTACTATGGCGCATGCGCAGATAAGTGTATACGGTCTGTTTACACTCGCATGTCTTCCCAACCACCGTCCCCCCAACTTTAAGGTAAACTCATTTTGTATTTCTAAGTGTAGTCAGTCGCGATAAAGAGGCACCGGTAGGAAAGCTAGATAATCGAGTTTTTTTTTTTTTTTTGTTCATACGGCGATCCTACTGGTCGTTCGTGCGTTTAAGATGGGGTTCGCTCGCTCGTTCGTTCGTTCGCGCGACACCGTGTCGAATCATCCGTGGCCGAATCTTCTCTCGTGTTTTTACATTTTTCTTCTTTCTTCGTCATCTGAAATACAATCCCTGGCTCGGATTTTCAATTTTCCACATTCTTTTGCTTTTTAAAATGCATGGAATGAACGAAATCATAAACATTTACCGATAATAATATTAAACCATCATGAAAGATAATAATATTAATAAAATCAAAATGCCGTAGTACACCCAGGGAGTATTATAGTAAAGAGAGAGAGAAAGAAAGAAAGAAAGAGGGGGAGGGGGAGGGGGGGGAGGTGTCCCAATAACAAGACTGTTTAACGCATTTACATTGTAAAGTTGCTGTAAAATTTGCATATCTAAACTTAGGGAAAAAAAAACAGGAAAAGAAGATTGGTGTTTTTGTAGGTCAGAAATTTAGTTGGATTATTTTCTCTCTCGTGTTATTTATCTAGGC
>NC_091556.1:3004632-3009632 GCF_042767895.1 Penaeus vannamei | reverse complement strand
TGTTTGTGGACGTTTGCGTGTATGTGTGTGTTTATGCGTGAGTCCGTGTGTGTGTGTGTGTGTGTGTATGTGCGTACGGGCGTGTATGTGCGTGTGAGTCCGTGCGTGTGTGTGTGTTTGTGGGCGTTTGCGCGTATGTGTGTGTTTATGGGTGTGAGTCCTAGTGTGTGTGTGTGTGTGTATGTGCGTACGGGCGTGTATGTGCGTGTGAGTCCGTGCGTGTGTGTGTGTTTGTGGGCGTTTGCGTGTATGTGTGTGTTTATGGGTGTGAGTCCTAGTGTGTGTGTGTGTGTGTATGTGCGTACGGGCGTGTATGTGCGCGTGAGTCCGTGCGTGTGTGTGTGTTTGTGGGCGTTTGCGTGTATTTGTGTGTTTATGCGTGTAAGTCCATGTGTGTGTATGTGTGCGTACGGGCGTGTATGCGATAAAATGACCCAGTAACAGTATTTAAACAACATTCCCCTATCACCAGCTCATCCTCTAGACCCCCCCACCCCACCCCACCCCACCCCACCCCACCCCACCCCGAACATTTAAATTCAAACGACGTAGGTCATTAGTCCCCCTCCCCCCCCCCTCTCTCTCTCTCCCTTAACACTGTATTTAAGTATTTAATGATTCCAAAACGAAATCATCCATTACCAGCCATTTTCAGGGGCATCGCAAGTCTATATATATTCGAGGAAGTAAAATATCAACGCGAAGAACATGGAGTGCCGAAAATAATAACAATGAATCGTGGTCATTATCCCTGTTCATATTGGCTTGACATGAGCTCCTCTGTGCACGTGCAATCAACGTGTATTGTATTTCGTTCTTTTCTGTTATGTTGCACGGTTTTAGGAAGTGTTTTAAAACGATGAACTCAGCTTAATGAATATCTAATACCCGTTTTACCTGAAGAGGAGTCATGTTTTATTTATTTATTTACTTTTTTTTAAGTTTCGTAACTGTTTATACATGTGTTTATTTTTCTATTTTATTTATTTATTTTCTACTTTTACCTTTTTCATGATTCATTTCTTTTCATGATGAGATTTTGATGAAACTGATGACTAATAACAGCGTCAATTACGAATAATGACCGTTTTGTTAAAATAGTGCGAGGCTCGACTCAATATTTATTCATACAGACTTGCAAATGCACAGAAATAAAGGTATATCCGTCAATCTGTCTACTCATACATTTCTCTATCTATCGGGTATATTTGCTGATAGATATGCTAGTTCATACAATATTCATTGTGTCAGGCCTCATACAAAGCTAACAAGCCGGTAATTAGTTGATGGTAAACCGACAGCAATTATAAGAATTCATTAGAGTGAAATAGATTGAGCATATTGAAGTGAGGTTGACAAATATATAGAAAGACTGATGACATGACGTTAAATGAATTTCAATCATCAATTAATTAGTTTTCCCATCTATTTTTAAGAAATGTGAAATTGATTGACAGATAAAAAGACTGATACTGATGACTTGACGTTAAGCGCATTCCAATGATCAATCTGCCAGTTTTTACACCTATCCATCCATTTATCTTTAGGAAATTGAAAATTGATTGACAGATGTATAATACGACTGATACTGATTACTTGACGCCATATATAATACCAATGATCAAAATGCCTGCCTTCCCATTTATCTATTTTCAGAAAAGCTAATTTGATTGACATATGTATAAAAAGACTGATACTGATGACTTGACGCTATACATAATACCAATGATCAATTACCAGTTTTCCTTTTTACCCATCTATCTTTATGAAAAAAATACATTTAATAAGATATGCCCAGCTATGTAGTGGCATGGGTAAGGGGTAAGAGGAGAGGCTATTAGATAGGGTAATTGGGTAAGTCCGGTCATAAAGATAAAGGACCTTTGATAACAAGGGAAGTCGCTGCAAGTTCCCTGAGGTTCCATTACTTTTTATTTTCTTGTTTTTTTTTCTGCCATTTTTTTTCTTTTTTTTGGGGGGGGGGGGTAAGTAGGGGGTAGGATGGGGATCTTATCGTATGATATTTTGTATTGGCAGTTATAGGTTATTTCTCTAGTTTTGTGTTAGTATCCGTCTACCTGTCCTTTTTTTTTTTTTTTTTTTTTTTTTTCTGGTTCACTCGTTTGTTCTTTTTCTTCTCTCTCTCTCTCTCTCTCTCTCTCTCTCTCTCTCTCTCTCTCTCTCTCTCTCTCTCTCTCTCTCTCTCTCTCTCTCTCTCTCTCTCTCTCTCTCTCTCTCTCTCTCTCATTCGCATCTTTTCTCTCCCTCCCCTTCTCTCTCTCTCTCTCTCTTTTCTCTTCTTTATCTATACTTTCTCAACCGCAGTTAATGATTTTTTTTCTGCGAAAGATTGCCTCCTATCATGTTATTAACTTTGGTTAATAGAATTCCGCTTCTAATCTCTCTCTCCCTCTTCTTCCTCGTATCCCATCCTCTCCCCTCTCTCTCTCTCCCTCTTCTCTGTCTGTCTGTCTCTCTCTCTCTCTCTCTCTCTCTCTCTCTCTCTCTCTCTCTCTCTCTCTCTCTCTCTCTCTCTCTCTCTCTCTCTCTCTCTCTCTCTCTCTCTCTCCCTCTCCCTCTCTCCCTCTCTCTCTCTCTCTCTCTCTCTCTTTCACTCTCTCTCTCTCTCTCTCTCTCTCTCTCTCTCTCTCTCTCTCTCTCTCTCTCTCTCTCTCTCTCTCTCTCTCTCCCTCTTCTTCCTCGTATCCCTTGCTCTCCCTCTCTCTCTCCCTCTTCTCTGTCTCTCTCTCTCTCTCTCTCTCTCTCTCTCTCTCTCTCTCTCTCTCTCTCTCTCTCTCTCTCTCTCTCTCTCTCTCTCTCTCTCCCTCTTCTTCCTCATCTTACTCTCCCCTCTCTCTCTCTCTCTCCCTCTTCTCTGTCTGTCTGTCTGTCTCTCTCTCTCTCTCTCTCTCTCTCTCTCTCTCTCTCTCTCTCTCTCTCTCTCTCTCTCTCTCTCTCTCTCTCTCTCTCCCTCTCTCTCTCTCGCTCACTCTCTTCTCTCTGTCTCTCTCTCTCTCTCTCTCTCTCTCTCTCTCTCTCTCTCTCTCTCTCTCTCTCTCTCTCTCTCTCTCTCTCTCTCTCTCTCTCTCTTTTTCTCTCTCTCTCCCTCTTCTTTCTCTCTCTCTCTCTCTCTCTCTCTCTCTCTCTCTCTCTCTCTCTCTCTCTCTCTCTCTCTCTCTCTCTCTCTCTCTCTCTCTCTCTCTCTCTCTCTCCTTATCTCTTCCTCCCCGCCCCTTTGCTTTCGCCTACCCTTCTCTCTCTCTTTCGCTTCCCCCCTCGCTATCTCTCTCTTTCTCCCTCCCCTCTCTCTACCTATCTCTCTCTTTCCACCCCCCCTCTCCATCTATCGATCTCTTCCCCCCACTCCCCCTCTCCATCTATCTATCTATCTCTTTCTCGCTCCCTTCTCTCTATCTCTCTCTCTCCCTCCCTCCCCTCTCTATTTCTCTCTTTCCCACCCCCTCTCCATCTCTCTCTCTCTCTCTCTCTCTCCCTCTCCATCTATCTATCGCTCTCTTTCTCCTCCTCCTCTCCATCTGTCTATCTCTCTCTTCCCACACCCTCTCCATCTATCTCTCTCTCTCTTTCTCCTCCCTCTCTCCATCTATCTCTCCCCCCTTTCCATCTATCTATCTCTCTCTTTCTCCCTCCCCCCTCTCCATCTATCTATCGCTCTCTTTCTCCCTCCCTCTCTCTATCTATCCCTCCCTCTCCATCTATCTATCTCTCTCTTTCCACCCCCTCTCCATCTGTCTATCTATCTCTCTCTTTCTCCCTCCCCTCTCTCTATCTCTCTTTCCACCCCCCCCTCTCCCTATCTCTCTCTTCCACTTCCACCCCCTATCTCTCTCTCTCTCCCTCTCTATCTATCTCTCCCTCCTTCTCCATCTACCTATCTCACTCTATCTATCCCTCCCTCCTCCATCTATCTATCGCTCTCTTTCTCCTTCCCCGTCTCCATCTATCTCTCTCTTTCTACCCCCTTCTCCATCTATCTATCTCTCTCTTTCTCCCTCCCCTCTCTCTATCTCTCTTTCTTCCTCCCCTCTCTATATCTCTCTCTTCCGCTTCCCCCCCTATCTCTCTCTCTCCCCCCCCTCTCTATCTATCTATCCCCCCTCTTCATTTATCTATCTTTCTTTCCACCCCCCTCTCTCTATCTCTCTCTTTCCACCCCCTCTCTCCATCCATCTATCTCTTCCGCTTCCACCCCCCTATCTCTCTCTCCCCCTTCTCTATCTATCTCCCCCCTTCTCCATCTATCTATCTCTCTTTCCACCCCCTCTATCTCTTCCGCTTCCACCCCCTATCTCTCTCTCCCCCCTCTCTATCTATCTCTCTCCCCCCTTTACCTTTATCTCTCTTTCCACCCCCCTCTCCATCCATCTATATCTTCCGCTTCCATCCCCCTATCTCTCTCCCCCCTCTCTATCTATCTCTCCCTCCCTCTTCATTTATCTATCTCTCTTTCCACCCCCTTTCTCCATCTATTTCTCTCTCTCTTTCCACCCCCTCTCCATCCATCTCTCTCTTCCGCTTCCACCCCCACTATCTCTCTCTCTCTCCCCTCTCTATCTATCTCTCCCCCTCCCTCTTCATTTATCTATCTCTCTTTCCACCCCCTCTCCCTATCTCTCTCTTCCGCTTCCACCCCCTATCTCTCTCTCTTCCCCCCCTCTCTATCTATCTCTCCCCCCCTTCTCCATCTATCTATCTCTCTTTCCACCTTTCCCCCCTTCTCCATCTATTTCTCTCTCTCTTTCCACCCCCTCTCCATCCATCTCTCTCTTCCGCTTCCAACCCTCCTCTCTCTCTCTCCCCCTCTCTATCTATCTCCCCCCCTCTTCATCTATCTATATCTCTCTTTCCACCCCCTTCTCCATCTATTTCTCTCTCTCTTTCCACCCCCTCTCCATCCATCTCTGTCTTCCGCTTCCACCCCTATCTCTCCCCCTTTCTATCTATCTCTCCCTCCCTTCTCCATCTATCTATCTCTCTTT
>NC_091556.1:2979632-2987132 GCF_042767895.1 Penaeus vannamei | reverse complement strand
GTGGAAGGGATGGTGGGGAGGTGGGAAGGAATGGGGGGGGGAGGGAGGGAGGGAGGAGGGAGAAGGGTGGTGGAAGGAATGGGGAGGGAAGGAAGGAGGGAGTGGTACGTTCCGCAGGGCCAGGTGTCTGAAAATAGGAGAAGAGTGGTGTGTGAGAGAGAGGGAGAGAAGGAGAGAGGGAGGGAGGGAGTGAGGGAGAAGGGTGGTGAAAGGGATGGTGGGAGGAGGGGTGGTGGGAGGGAATGGGGGGGGAGGGAGGGAGGGTGGAAGGGACGGAGGGAAGGGAGGGGAGAGGGAGGGATGGTGGGAGGAAGGAGGGAAAGAGTGGTACGTTCCCGCAGGGCCAGGTGTCTGAAAATAGAAGGAGAGTGGTGTGAGAGAGAGAGAGAGAGAGAGAGAGAGAGAGAGAGAGAGAGAGAGAAGGAGAGAGGGAGGGAGTGAGGGAGAAGGGTGGTGAAAGGGATGGTGGGAGGAGGGGTGGTGGAGATGGGAAGGAATGGGGGGGGATGGGGGAGGTGGAAGGAAGGAAGGAGGGAGTGGTACGTTCCGCAGGGCCAGGTGTCTGAAAGTAGAAGAAGAGTGGTGTGTGAGAGAGAGAGTGGGAGAGGAGAGAAGGGGGTAGGGAGGGAAGGAGGAGTGGTGGGAAGGTGGGGTGGAAAGGAGGGGGAGGGCGTGAGGGAGGGAAGGAATGAAGGGGGAGGGGTGGAAGGGGGAATAAAGGAGGGAAGGAGGAAAGGAAGGGTGGAAGATGAGATGGGGATGGAAGGGAGTGGTACGTTCCGCAGGGCCAGGTGTCTGAAAGTAGAAGAAATGTGGTGTGAGAGAGAGAGAGAGAGAGAAGGAGAGAGGGAGGGAAGGAGGCAAGGGAGGGAGGGATGGAGGGAGGGAGGTGGGAAGGTGGAAGGTGGGAGGAAGGGTGGGAGGAAGGGAGAAGGAGGAAAAGAGTGGTACGTTCCGCAGGAGCCAGGTGTCTGAAAATAGAAGAGTGGTGTGGGAGAGAGAGTGGGAAGGGAAGGTGGAAGGTGGGAGAGGGAGGGAAGGAGGAAGGTGGGTGGAGGGGGTGGTGGGAGATGGGACGGTGGGAGGGGAAGGTGGAAGGGAGGGATGGAGGGAGGAGGGGTAGAGGGAGGGAGTGGTACGTTCCGCAGGGCCATGTGTCTGAAAATAAGCGAAAAGTGATGTGAGAGAGAGAGGGAGAGAGAAGGGGAGAGGGGGAGTGAGGGACGGGTGGAAAGGACGGAGGGAGGGAGGGAGTGAGGGAGGGATGGGGAGAGGGAGAGAGGGAGGGAGTGAGTGATAAGGGAAGGAGGGAGTGATAAGGGAAGGAGGGAGGGAGGGATGGAGGGAAGGAGGGATGGGGGGAGATGGGAAGGAATGGGGGAGGGAGGGAGGGAGGGGATGAGGGAGAAGGGAGGGATGAGGATGGAAGGGTGGAAGGAAGGTGGGAGAAGGGGAGGAGGGAAGGTCGGTTGAAAGGAGTGGGGAAAGTTAGCAGAAGGGAGGAAGAGGGGAGGGAGGGAAGGAAGGAGGAAAAGGGATGATAGGGAGGAAGAAAAGAGGGGAAGAATGGAAGGGGAGGGAGGGAGGGAAGAGGGAAGAAAGGAAGGAAGGAGGGAGGGAGGGAAGGTCGGGAGAAGGGAGGGATAAAGAGAGAGCGAGAGAGAGAATGAGAGAGAGAGAGAGAGAGAGAGAGAGAGAGAGAAAGAGAAAGAAAGAGACCGAGCGAGCGAGCGAGAGAGAAAGAGAAAGAAAGAAAGCGAGAGAGAGAAACAGAGAGAAAGAAGCAGACACAGACAGACGCGAGGAGAGATAAGGCGGAAGTATTATTGGGTGAAAAGGTGAAGGAAAATTATTCTGAAAGATTTGAATATGTCTGGGTATGACGGAGGGGGGGGGAGGTGAAGGCTGAAAGGGGTGGGGGGGGTTGGAAGAGGGGGGGGAGGGGGAGTTATGGTTGGGGACAGGTGCATGCGTGTGTATGACTCTGTGTGTGTGTGTGTGTATGTTTGCGTGTGAGTGTGTGCGTTTATGTGAGTGTGTGTGTATGTGCGTTCGTTTATTTGAGTGTGTATGTATGTGTGTGTGTTTATGTGTATACGTGCATGTATCTGTATGTGTGCATGTGTGTGTATGTACGTGTGTCTGTATGTGTTTATGTGTATGTACGTATGTCTGCATGTATGTGTGCGTGCGTGTGTGTGACGAGATGCATTATGCATTGCGTGTGGAATTGTCTCGGGATGGGGAGGGGGCTGTGGGGTGGAGGGGGGAGGGGGCTGTGAGGTGGAGGGGGGAGGGGGCTGTGGGGTGGAGGGGGGGGAGGGGAGGTGGATTCAAATCGCTCGCACACACGCGTACATAATGAGGTCAGATCCTCTTGTTCCGGCTGTGCGTTTCCTATGTGTGTGTGTGTGTGTGTCATTTCGCTTCATTCTTTTTCCTTTTTCTTATTGTGTTGTCATTTTCGTTTTTTTCTTTTGCTGCTTTTTTTTCTTGATTTGTTTCATGTTTGTTTGTTTTTTCTTCTTGTGTTGTGTCATGTGTCTTTTTTTTTCTTTGCTTGTGTCATGTTCTTTTTTCTTCTTTGGTTGTGTCATGTTGGCTTTCTTCTTCTTTTTCCCGAATTATGTCATGTTCGCTTCATTTATTTCTTAGTTTGTATCATATTTTTTTTCTTTCTTTTTTTTCTTTTTTCTTGACTTATTCTTTTCTTACTTTCTTTTTTGAGACTCTGTTTGGAGGTTTTTTTTTTGAACAAGTTTGTTCAACTTTTTTCTCTCTCTCGCTCTATGTGTTTCTATTTTTCTTCTACTTTCTGAAACTTTGTCTGCCGGTCTTTTTTTTTATCGATTTGTTAATATTCATACTTTATTTTTGTTGTTGTTGTTGTTGTTGTTTTTCTGTTTGTCAGATTCTTTTTTTTTTCTTTTCTGTTGGTCCGTTTAACTTTCTCTCTCTCTCTTTTCTTCTTTCTCTTTCTCTCTCTCTCTCTCTCTCTCTCTCTCTCGCTCTCTCTCTCTCTCTCTCTCTCTCTCTCTCTCTCTCTCTCTCTCTCTCTCTCTCTCTCTCTCTCTCTCTCTCTCTCTCTCTCTCTCTCTCTCTCTCCCTCCTTCCCCCCCCTCTCTCTCTCTCTGTCTCTCTCTCTCCTTCCCCTCCCTCCCTCCTTCCTTCCTTCCCTTCCTCCTCCTTCCCTCCTTCCTCCGCTCCCTCTCTCCCTTTCTCCTTCCTTCCACCCCTTCTCCCTCTCTCCATTTCTCCTTCCTTCCCTCCCTCCCTCCTTCCTTCCCTTCCTCCTCCTTCCTCCGCTCCCTCTCTCCCTCTCTCCGTCGTTCCCTCCCTCCCTTCCTTTCTCCATCCCCTCCTTTCCCCACAGCCTTTTCATCCTTCCCTTCCCTCCTTTCCTCCTCCCTACCTCCCTCTCCATCCTCCCCTCCCTACCTCTCCTTCCCCCATCCCCCTTCCCTCCCTCCATTCTCCCTCCCCTCCTACCCTCCTCCCAAACACGTAAACACATAAAACCTATAAATACCTATCCTTTTCACCCGTCTCCCTCTCCCCCTCCCTCCCTCCCCTCTCCCCTCCCCCACCCCGACCACGTCCCCCTCCCCCTCCCCACCCGACCACGTCCACCCTCTCCCTCCCCCTCCCCCTCCCCTTCTCCCCTCCCTCCCTCCCCCTCTCCCTCCCCCTCCCCCCTCCCTCCCTCCCTCCCCCTTCCCCCTCCCTCCCCCTTCCCCCTCCCTCCCCCCCCGACCACGTCCACCCAACGAGCAGGCGGATGTTGGTATGTAAAACGCCTTGCACACGGTTAACACGGGGTCGCATTTTGATAATGGCGTGGCCCTTGTTGCTAGCTAAGAGAGGGAGGGAGAGAGGGAGAGAGGGAGAGGAAGGGAGGAATGGAGGAGGAGAAGGAAGGGAGGAAGGAAGGGGGAGGGAAGGAGGGAGGGGAGGAGGGAGGAGGGAAGGACGAGGAGAGGGAGAGAAGGAGGGTGAGAGGGCGAGGAGAGAGAGGAGGGAGGAGGGAGAGAGAGAGGAGAGAGGAGGGAGAGAGAGAGAGAGAGAGAGAGAGAGAGAGAGAGAGAGAGAGAGAGAGAGAGAGAGAGAGAGAGAGAGAAATAAAGAGAGAGAGAAGAAGAAATAAAGAGACAAAGAGAGAGAGAGAGAAGAAAAAAAATAAAGAGAGAAAGAGAGAGAGAAGAAACAAAAGAAAAAAATAAAGAGAGAAAGAGAGAGAGAAGAAAAAAATAAAGAGAGAAAGAGAGAGAAAGAGAAGAAAAAAAGATAAAGAGAGAGAAAGGGAGAGAGAGAATTCTCTGGCTGAACTCGACGGGAATTGTGTTGTGTTCCTGCGTCTGTAGATTCGTGTTTTTTCGGTCTCTTTTTATTTATTTTTATTTTTATTTTTTATTTTAATTATTTTTTTTCTATTTTTTTTTTCTCTTTTTCTTTCTTTCTCTCTCTCTCTCTCTCTCTCTCTCTCTCTCTCTCTCTCTCTCTCTCTCTCTCTCTCTCTCTCTCTCTCTCTCTCTCTCCCTCCCTCCCTCCCTCTTCCTCCTCCTCCTTCCCTCCCCTCTCCCTCTACCTCTCCTCTCCCTCCCCTCCCCTCCCTCCCTTCCCTCCCTCCCTCCCTCCCCTTCCCTCCCCTCTCCCTCTCCGTCCCCTTCCCTCCCTCCCTCCCTCCCTCCCCTCCTTCTCCCTCCCTCCCCTCCCCTCCCTCACCCTCCGCTTAAAACCCATTTCTCTCAACAATTTCGAATTTATTTGTCGAAAACCGCCCTCGACCTCGACCTCACCAGAATTTATTTGTCGAAAACCGCCCTCGACCTCGACCTCACCAGAATTTATTTGTCGAAAACCGCCCTCGACCTCACCAGGCATTCCTCCTCCGAGCAGCAGGAATGGGTTGCAGAGGAGAGCAGGTGTATCCTCTCCTCTGGGTATGCAATATGCATCACGGTGTCTGTCTGTGTGTGTTGGGGGGGGAAGGGTATGTGGGGGGGGGCGGGGAGAGGAAGGTATGTGTGTGTGGGGGGGGGTATGTGTGTGGGGGTATGTGTAGGGGGAGAGGGGTATGTGGGTGTGTGGGGAAGGGGAGGTATGTGTGTGTGGGTGGGGGTGGGTATGTGTGTGTGTGGGGGGGGTGAGGGTATGTGTGTGTGGGGGGGTATGTGTGCGTGTGAGGGAGGGTATGTGTGTGTGGGGGAGGGTATGTGTGGGGGGGGGAGGGTATGTGTGTGTTGGGGGGGGAGGGGAGGTGCGTGTGGGGGGAGGGGAGTATGTGTGTGTGGGGGGTTATGTGTGTGTGGGTATGGGTGTGGGTGTGGGGGGGTATGTGTGTGTGTGGGGGGGGTGAGTGTGTAGGTGTGGGTGTGTGTGTGGGGGGGGGGAGATGTGTGTGTGGGGGGGGAGGGGGATGTGTGTGGGGGGGTGCGTGTGTGTGTGGGGGGGGTTATGTGTGTGTGGGGAGGGGGGATGGGGGGTATGTGTGTGTGGGGGGGGGATGGGGGGTATGTGTGTGTGTGTGGGGGGAAGGTATGTGTGTGTATGAGGGGGTATGTGTGTGTGGGGGGGTATGTGGGTGTGTGGGGGGGTATGTGTGTGTGTGTGTGTTTGTTGACTGTGTGCGTGTGGGAGTGTTTTGACAACGGTTGTGTGTGTGTGTGTGTGTGTCTTTGTTGACTATGTATGTGCGTGTGTGAGTGTTTTGACTACGTGTATGTGTTTGCGCGTGTGTGTGTGCATGTATTATCACATCTGCACATGTCTGTGTCTACGTATAAAAACCTGCCATGTATACTTTTCTCTCAAAGTTAATCTTAATAAAAACAAAACAAAAAAGTCAAAATTAAGCGGATTATGTTTCATGCTTTAATATCTTATAATATGTGTTTATGGAATGATGTCACCATGTGCGTTTTTATGTGTGTGCGTGTACGTTTTTCCTCCTTTCGTGTCGCCTTTTCGTACTCTTTATTTCTTTCGGCATTTCCTTCCTCCGCTTTCTCTCTCTCTCTCTCTTTGTCTTTCTCTCTCTCTCTCTCTCTCTCTCTCTCTCTCTCTCTCTCTCTCTCTGTCTTCCTCTCTCTCTCTCTCTCTCTCTCTCTCTCTCTCTCTCTCTCTCTCTCTCTCTCTCTCTCTCTCTCTCTCTCTCTCTCTCTCTCTCTCTCTCTCTCTCTGTCTTCCTCTCTCTCTGCCTTCCTCTCCCTCTCTCTGTCTTCCTCTCTCTGTCTGTCTGTCTCTCTGTCTCTCTCTCTCTCTCTCTCTCTCTGTTTCTCTCTCTCTCTCTCTCTCTCTCTCTCTCTCTCTCTCTCTCTCTCTCTCTCTCTCTCTCTCCCTTTTCTCGCCTTCTCTCTTTCCTTTCATACATATTTATCGTTTCTTCTTATCTTCGTTTTTCTCTTTTATCTTCTCCGTCTTCATTCTTTCTTATCCTTTACTTCTTGTATTCTCTTTTGTTTCTTCTATGTCTCTTCCTGTTCGTCTTTTTCTACCCGTTTAAGTATTGTTTTCCTTTTCTTCCTGTCTCCTTTTTATTTTTTATTTTTTTTATCAATTTTTATAGCTTTTTCTATCTTTTTTTTATCTGTCTCTTCCTCATCTTCCTGCTTCTAATTGTTTGATCTTCTTTTTTATATGCTTCTTCTTCTTCTTCTTTCTTTTCTTTGTTTATTATTTCCTCTTCTTTCTTTATTTATTTTCTCTTGCTTTTGTTTTTCTTCTTCATGCTATTCTTGTCATTGTCATTATTATTTTTGTTATAATCATCATTATAATCATTATCATTTGTTTTATCAATGTCAGTATTAGTATTTTTATCATCATCATCAAATTATTAGTATAATTATCATCATTATTATTATTGTTCCTACTATTACAATCAATATCGCTATTACTATTATTATTATTACTATCATTATGTTCATCATTGTTGGTATTATTACTACTATTCTCTATCATAATTATCACTTTCATTTTTATCATTGTTATCATTAGTATCATTAGTGTTATTACTGTTATCATTATCATTGTCCATTATCAATATCATTATCCTGATCATTATTAGCATTATTAGCATCATTATTATCATTGATTTTATTATCATTATTATTATTGCAATTATTATTATCATTATTATTATTGCTAGTATTATTATTGTTAGCATTATTGCTATTGTTATTATTAGTAGTAGTAGTAGCATTATTATTATTATTATTATTGTTAGCATTATTATTATTATTATTATTATTGTTAGCATTATTATCATTATTATCATTATCGATATTGTTGTTATCGCTAATATCATTATCATTACCATAATCATTATCAACATCATCACTATCATCATCACTATCAATTTTACCTTCACTACTATTACTACAATTACCATCATATTCTTCCTCTTCTTTTCTTTCATCTTCTTCCCCTATTTCTCCTCTTTCATCGTCTTTTACTTGATCCTTTTCTTTTTCTTTTCTTCTTACTTGCTTCTATCATTTC
>NC_091556.1:2967132-2972132 GCF_042767895.1 Penaeus vannamei | reverse complement strand
TTCCTAATCTCTCTCTAGACACTCCTGTTTCTTTCCTTTTAGTTTTTCTTCTGTTTTCTTTCTTTTTCTCCTTCCCTTCCTCTTTTCCTGATCTCTTTCTAGACACTCCTGTTTCTTCCCTTTTAACTTTTCTTCTTCTTTTCCTTTTTTTATCCTCTTCCTCTTTTCCTGATTTCTTCCTAGACACTACTGTTTCTTTCTTTTAAACTTTTCTTCTTTTTTCTTTATTTCTCTCTCCTTCTCTTCCTCTTTTCCTGATCTCTTCCAAGACACTACTTTCTTTTTTTTTCCTTTAAAATTTTCTTCTTTTTCTTTCTTTCCATTCGTCGCCTATTGTTTATCCTGTCTTTCGTACTTTGTCTCTCATTTTCTTTTCCCCTTTTCGTAGTTCCATCCTAAGCTTTACTTCCTTTTCTTTTTCTTAGTTTCTTTGTCCTCCCTTCTTTTATCCTATCTCCCTTTCGTGACATTTCTACCTTCTCTCCTTTCCTCCTTTCTGTCTTCCTTGTATCCATTTCACCGCTTATCCCTTGCAACTACATTCTCCCCTATTCCATTTTTATCTCCTTTCCCTCCTCCAATTTCTCTATGACCTACTCTATCCCTACCTCTTGTCTTTTCCTCATCTTGTTTTCCGCTTCCTCTGTCCTTCTCTTCTTCCCTTTTCTACCTTTCCCCCTCCCTCCTGCTTTTCTTCTCCTTGGTGTTCTCTACACTTCTCCTTTCCTGCCATCAATCTCTTCCTCCTCATCTGCCTTTCCCCCCTTCTCTCTCTTCTGCTCTCTCTTCTACCCTCCATTCCTCCACTCCTCGTCTCTCCTTTCTGTGCCTCTTGCCGTCCCCTGCTCTCCTACAATCCCCAGTTCATTCCTCCCTTCTTTTCCTCTCTCTGTCCTCTGCCTATCCCCATTCCTCAGCTCATTTTCCTTTTCCCATTCTTGCTCCTCATTCTCCGTCCCCTGACCTCCCCCACTCCCCTACTCATTTTCCCCTCTCTTGCCATCCTACGCTCATCTTCCCATCTTCCCCTATCATCTCTTCCCCTAGCCCACTCCCCTTCCCACCCCCTTCCCTCTCCTCCCCACTCCCCTACCCTCTCCTCCTTCCTCCTTCTCCTTCCCACCCCCTTCCCTCTCCTCCCCACCCCACTTCCCTCTTCTCCCCTCATCTCTCTCTCTTTCTCCCCCTCCCCCCCCTTCCTCTTCCCTCTCTTTCTCCCCTCTCCTCCCCCACTCCCCTTCCCTCTCCTCCTCTCCTCCCCCACTCCTCTTCCCTCTCC
Source organism: Penaeus vannamei (assembly GCF_042767895.1). Lineage (NCBI taxonomy): Eukaryota > Metazoa > Arthropoda > Malacostraca > Decapoda > Penaeidae > Penaeus > Penaeus vannamei. Next base: position 2,970,853 of record NC_091556.1, on the reverse strand, counting down.
TTCTCCCCTCCTCCCCCACTCCTCTCTTCCCCTCCTCCCCCACTCCTCCCCTCCTCCCCCCCATCTCTCCCCCTGCCCTCCCCTACCTCAGCTGTTTCCCTCCCAAGTTATACTCCCCGAAAGTTTTTCTTCCCTAGTGATCGGGAAGTGGCTTCAGGTGGGGCTTTGCGGCCAAGACACGCTTAGGGGAAAATCTTCTAGACGTTGATGGCACTTCTTGGAAAAGAGGAGGGGGAGGGGGAGGGGGGGAGGGGTGCCTGCTGTACGAGAATGGAGCTGCGGGAGTGTTCTAGATCGTTTGGGGGAAACGACTTTGTCCAGCTTGGATGTTCATACACAAACACGCCCGAACACACACACACACACACACATAAATACATATACACACATGTAAATACCTATAATGGTGTGTCTATGAGTGTGTTGTTTCATATATACTTCTGTTCAATTCTTCTTGATATACATATACAAATATATATAAATGTATATATACTGTTAGATTAATGATGCCTATATATTAAAATCAATTCTAACACGTAATACTAATGTTGCTTCTTTTAAGTTGTTGCTACCCTTATATTGGTGAAAATGTTAACATGTTATAGAATAATATTCATTTTCAATCTAGTCCAACAAGACCTTGAAATTTGAAATTTGTTCTAAGATAAACATTTCTTCAGCATTGCTGCCACCACCCTGATTTTTGGATTTGCTGCCACCACCTGGATTTTTTTATTTTATGGAAACCGTAATAAGACTCAATCCAATTTACTTGAAAATCTTATTTTACTAGCATGACATCGTGGTCTTGATAATGTTTGTGGTATGGCTTGAATCTATTCCTCTGTTGAGTGTAGAATATACCTTGGGAAAAGAAACTTGACTTCCAATTACATTCAGTTACGTATGGTGAATAATGCGAAGAAAAAAGTGGCAATTACGATGGGTTTATTGATTTTAGCTATGATGAATGTGAGAAATTAAGTAAGGGATATTCTCTTCTACAAAATTTATCAGATTCTAAGCTAATGCTACACTCTATGTTCTTACTAATTATAAATCAATAACAATCACAGAAACAGATATAAAAACAAAAGTGAGAAGGGATCAAGACAGACCACTCAACCTCCTGGTATAGATCTGTTTTCTATACACTAGTTCATTAAAATTTTGTAATCTCCATTAGAATCCCCTTAATATTTCTTTTGTTGCAATTACCCACCATGGTTGTCAAGCAACAACGGCAATTTAAATGAATTTCAGCAACCACGGTACCCCCCCCCCCCTAAGGAAAGAAAAAGAAAAAAAAATGTGTTTGATTAAATTTTCTACATTCACAGAGCATGCGTTTCCTTTGACGAATAAGCAATCAATCCTTCCTTTCCAATTACATAGATCTTCTCTTTACATCCGTCTTTGATACTATTGTAACATGTTCAATCTATCCCTCGACATACTCGGTACTATCCCCTTCGACCTATTCTGGCACCGTATCCGCAGAGGAAAAATAAACAAATCTTATCTACGAATAAGGGGCTGACGTTATATAATTCTCCCAACACTGTGCAGGCCGTGAGTCAGAAATCGTCTGTATTACTTGATAGCAACAATCCAATGTATCTCCATTGGATTGTTGTCGTATACATACATACATACGTACATATTTATAAATGAATAGATATAATGTAACAAATATATATAAATAAATATATATATTTAAATATATATATATATATATATATATATATATATATATATATATATATAAATGAATACATATATATAAATGAATAGATATAATATAACAAATGAATACACATAAATGTTCATATAAATAAAAATGAAAATATTTATATAAACAGATGAATAGAATATATATATGTGTGTGTGTGTGTCTTGTGTGTTGTGTGTGTGTGTGTGCATATCGTCCTTGCTTCTTCCACATTGCAGTCTCATCTCTTACTTCATCATGCACACACCTGAATGTTTTATTTACATGTCTCTCTCCTTCCTTACCTTACACGATATCAATTACATTCTCTCTCTCACTTACACTTTTCATTCCCCTATTTGGGACAGAAAACCCATCCGAAAGATCAGACTATTAGGGTCAAATTAATCAGATTTCAGGGCCATGTTAACCCTTTCGAAGCTGTATTTTTTAAGTAACGAAGAGAGTAAACAACAAATCAAAGAAATGAATGTGATATTACAACCTTGAGAGAACCAGGCTAGAGGAGGACGCTCGTATATAATTCTGGAAGCAGGATTTCATGATATTAAAATGCGTAGTTGCGGGCGTGCGTGTTTGGGCGTGTGTGCGTTCGTGCGTAAGGCAGGAACAGGGAAGGAGGGGAGGAGAGACGGAAGGAGGGAGGGAAGAGGAGGAAGGAGGGAGGGTAAGAGGAGGAAGGAGGGATGGAGAGAGGGAGGAGGAAGGAAGGAAGAGGAGGAAAGAGAGAGGGAGAAGGAAGGAGGGAGGGAAGAGGAGGAAAGAGAGAGGGAGGAGGGATGGGGAGAGGGGGAGAGGAGGAAAAAGAGAGGAAAGAGGACGGAAAAATGGAGGGAGGGGAGAGAGAGAGAGAGAGAGAGAAGGAAAGAGAGGGAGATTTACTTTAAATTGAATTTGTTACAAATGATACTCCTTGCTGTGACATACTGTCTGTTTTATTTTGCTTCTAAACCTCCCCCTGTGTGCAAGGAATGGCCGGGGTGACCATCCACTGGCAGCGCGCGGGATTGGGCGCAGGTCAGCAAAATTGCTAGACGAACACGCTAACCACTGCTTCAGAGGGAGGGAGGAAGGGAGACAGGAAAGGGAGAGGGTGAGAGAGAGAGAGAGGAGGAAGAGGAGGAGGAGGAGGAGGAGGAGGGAGAGGAGGGAGGGAGGGAGGGAGAGAGAGAATTCGACAGAGAGAGAGAGAGAGAGAGAGAGACAGACAGACAGACAGACAGACAGACAGAAATCGATTGAGAGAGAGAGAGAGAGAGAGAGAGAGAAACAGAAATCGACAGAGAGAGAGAGAGAAAGAGAGATAGAAATCGACAGAGAAAGAGAGAGAGAGAGAGAGACAGACAGACAGACAGAAATCGACAGAGAGAGCGAGTGAGAGAGAACCCTCCATACCGTGTTGAGGACAGGACCTACCCAGCCACCATCAGCATTCACAACACCCTCTCAATGACATTTCACCTTCGAATTGTGTACGCAAGTCAAGCAGTGGATTTTTTTTTTTTTTTTTTTTTTTTTTTTTTTTTTTTTTGTAACCTGGATTCATAGAAGCAGGACTGAGTCAAGAACAAAATAGCGTATGACTAAACAAATAAGTACGTAACAAATAATACAAATCGGATTCCTTAAATGAACAAATGATAATTACAATCATCTAACTACAAATAAACAAATATTTACATCAAATACGGATACAACTCTAAACAAACGCATAATTTTGTAAAATACAGATATCTACCTATAAACGAACGAAAGAAATGAAATACTAGGATTTAATTCCATAAATGAACCAATAAACAGGTATAGATCACAGATATTAGACTCAAAAACTGAACAAATAATGCCATAAAGTGCAAATATCTCACAATATCTATGTATAAATGACCGAAGCGGTTGCCATGCTACAGGATCCGACTCCATGAACGATCGAACAACAAAATAAGTGAACGAAGGCCAACCGTCGCTTATAGGATCTGATTCTGTTCTAAT
>NC_091556.1:2942132-2949632 GCF_042767895.1 Penaeus vannamei | reverse complement strand
CCAGCGCTTGTACCGGCTCCTGTACCTTCGCTTGCACCAGCGCTTGTACCGGCTCCTGTACCAGCGCTTGTACCGGCTCCTGTACCTTCGCTTGCACCAGCGCTTGTACCGGCTCCTGTACCAGCGCTTGTACCGGCTCCTGTACCTTCGCTTGTACTAGCGCTTTTACCGGCTCCTGTACCAGCGCTTGTACCGGCTCCTGTACCTTCGCTTGTACCAGCGCTTGTACCGGCTCCTGTACCTTTGCTTGTACCGGCTCCTGTACCAGCGCTTGTACCGGCTCCTGTACCTTCGCTTGTACCAGCGCTTTTACCGGCTCCTGTACCAGCGCTTGTACCGGCTCCTGTACCAGCGCTTGTACCGGCTCCTGTACCATCGCTTGTACCGGCTCCTGTACCTTTGCTTGTACCGGCTCCTGTACCTTTGCTTGTCCCGGCTCCTTACCATCGCTTGTACCATCTTCAGTACCATCGCTTGTACCATCTTCAGTACCATCGCTTGTACTGGCTCCTGTACCTTCGCTTGTACCATCTTCAGTTCCATCGCTTGTACCGGCTTCAGTACCATCGCTTGTACCGGCTCCTGTACCATCGCTTGTACCATCTTCAGTACCATCGCTTGTACCATCTTCAGTACCATCGCTTGTACCATCTTCAGTACCATCGCTTGTTGCGGCTTCAGTACCATCGCTTGTACCATCTTCAGTACCTTCGCTTGTACCGGCTCCTGTACCATCGCTTGTACCGGCTCCTGTACCATCGCTTATATCATCTTCAGTACCATCGCTTGTACCGGCTCCTGTACCATCGCTTGTACCATCTTCAGTACCATCGCTTGTACCATCTTCAGTACCATCGCTTGTACCATCTTCAGTACCATCGCTTGTACCGGCTCCTGTACCATCGCTTGTACCATCTTCAGTACCATCGCTTGTACCATCTTCAGTACCTTCACTTGTACCGGCTCCTGTACCATCGCTTGTACCATCTTCAGTACCATCGGTTGTACCATCTTCAGTACCTTCGCTTGTACCGGCTCCTGTACCATCGCTTGTACCATCTTCAGTACCATCGCTTGTACCATCTTCAGTACCATCGCTTGTACCGGCTCCTGAACCATCGCCTGTACCATCTTCAGTACCATCGCTTGTACCATCTTCAGTACCTTCGCTTGTACCGGCTCTGTACCATCGCTTGTACCATCTTCAGTACCATCGCTTGTACCATCTTCAGTACCATCGCTTGTACCGGCTCCAGTACCATCGCTTGTACCATCTTCAGTACCATCGCTTGTACCGGCTTCAGTACCATCGCTTGTACCGGCTCCTGTACCTTCACTTGTACCATCGCTTGTACCATCTTCAGTACCATCACTTGTACCGGCTCCTGTACCATCGCTTGTACCATCTTCAGTACCATCACTTGTACCGGCTCCTGCACCATCGCTTGTACCATCTTCAGTACCATCACTTGTACCGGCACCTGTACCATCGCTTGTACCATCTTCAGTACCATCGCTTGTACCATTTTCAGTACCATCACTTGTACCGGCTTCAGTACCATCACTTGTACCGGCTCCTGTACCTTCACTTGTACCGGCTCCAGTACCATCGCTTGTACCATCTTCAGTACCATCGCTTGTACCATTTTCAGTACCATCACTTGTACCGGCTTCAGTACCATCACTTGTACCGGCTCCTGTACCTTCACTTGTACCGGCTCCTGTACCATCGCTTGTACCATCTTCAGTACCATCGCTTGTACCATCGCTTGTACCGGCTTCAGTACCATCACTTGTACCGGCTTCAGTACCATCACTTGTACCGGCTCCTGTACCTTCACTTGTACCGGCTCCTGTACCATCGCTTGGACCATCTTCAGTACCATCGCTTGTACCATCTTCAGTACCATCGCTTGTACCGGCTTCAGTACCATCACTTGCACCGGCTCCTGTACCATCGCTTGTACCATCTTCAGTACCTTCGCTTGTACCGGCTCCAGTACCATCGCTTGTACCGGCTCCAGTACCATCGCTTGTACCATCTTCAGTACCATCGCTTGTACCGGCTTCAGTACCTTCGCTTGTACCCGCTCCTGTACCTTCGCTTGTACCATCTTTAGTACCATCGCTTGTACCGGCTTCAGTACCTTCGCTTGTACCATCTTCAGTACCTTCGCTTGTACCGGCTCCAGTACCATCGCTTGTACCATCTTCAGTACCATCTTCAGTACCTTCGCTTGTACCGGCTTCAGTACCATCGCTTGTACCATCTTCAGTACCATCGCTTGTACCATCTTCAGTACTATCGCTTGTACCATCGCTTGTACCATCTTCAGTACCTTCGCTTGTACCGGCTTCAGTACCATCGCTTGTACCATCTTCAGTACCTTCGCTTGTACCGGCTTCAGTACCATCACTTGTACCATCTTCAGTACCTTCGCTTGTACCGGCTTCAGTACCATCGCTTGTACCATCTTCAGTACCATTGCTTGTACCATCTTCAGTATCATCGCTTGTACCATCTTCAGTACCATCGCTTGTACCATCTTCAGTACCATCGCTTGTACCATCTTCAGTACCATTGCTTGTACCGTCTTCAGTACCATCGCTTGTACCGGCTCCTGTACCATCGCTTGTACCATCTTCAGTACCATCGCTTGTACCGGCTCCAGTACCATCGCTTGTACCGGCTCCTTTACCTTCGTTTGTACCGGCTCCAGTACCTTCGTTTGTACCGGCTCCAGTACCATCGCTTGTACCGGCTCCAGTACCATCGCTTGTACCGGCTCCAGTACCATCGCTTGTACCGGCTTCAGTACCATCGCTTGTACCGGCTTCAGTACCATCGCTTGTACCATCTTCAGTACCATCGCTTGTACCATCTTCAGTACCTTCGCTTGTTCCGGCTTCAGTACCATCGCTTGTACCATCTTCAGTACCATCGCTTGTACCATCTTCAGTACCTTCGCTTGTACCATCTTCAGTACCATCGCTTGTACCATCTTCAGTACCTTCGCTTGTACCATCTTCAGTACCATCGCTTGTACCATCTTCAGTACCATCGCTTGTACCGGCTCCTGTACCTTCTCTTCTCTCTCGCCTTTCTTTTCCAACCAACACGATCATATACATCGTTTCAGGATATTTTAACAAAGAAGATTTTTTGACACGTATCACCTCTCTGTTCGTTTGTTCAAGCGAGTGAACAGGGAGGGAGGATAGTTCAGATACCTATGAATTGATCTACATATCTATCTATCTACCTTATTGTCTATCGATTTGATTTATCTATGATTTGAATTATCTATCTATCTACCTTATTATCTATCTGTTTCATTTACCTATGAATTGAATTATCTATCTATCTACCTTACTATCTATCGATTTAATTTACCTGTGAATTGAATTATCTATCTATCTACCTTACTATTTATTTCATTTACCTATGAATTGAATTATCTATCTATCTACCTTACTATCTATCTATTTCATTTACCTATGAATTGAATTATCTATCTATCTACCTTATTATCTATCTGTTTCATTTACCTATGAATTGAATTATCTATCTATCTACCTTACTTCCTATCTATCTCATTTACCTATAAATTGAATTATCTATCTATCTACCTTACCATCTATCTATTCCATTTACCTATAAATTGAATTATCTATCTACCTTACTATCTATTTCATTTACCTATGAATTGAATTATCTATCTATCTACCTTACTATCTATCTATTTCATTTACCTATAAATTGAATTATCTATCTACCTTACTATCTATTTCATTTACCTATGAATTGAATTATCTATCTATCTACCTTACTATCTATCGATTTAATTTACCTGTGATTTGAAATATCTATCTATCTACCTTACTATCTATCTATTTCATTTACATATGAATTGAATTATCTATCTATCTATCTACCTTATTATCTATCTATTTCATTTACCTATGAATTGAATTATCTATCTATTTATCTACCTTATTATCTATCTATTTAATTTACCTATAAATTGAATTATCTATCTATCTATCTACCTTATTATCTATCTATTTCATTTACATATGAATTGAATTATCTATCTATCTACCTTACTATCTATCTCATTTACCTATGAATTGAATTATCTATTTATCTACCTCACTCTCTCTCCCTCCTAACACATAGACATAGCAATTGGGACGTATCACTTAAGCATATTTTAACAAGGAAGATTTGTTCACACGTATCACTTCTTTGTTCATATGTTCAAGCGAGTGAACATGGAGGAAGGTCTCTCACTCTCACTCTCTCTCTCTCGCTCTCTCTCTATTTATCTCTCTCTCACTCTCTCTCTCTCTCCTAACATCTCTCTCTCTCTCTCTCTCTCTCTCTCTCTCTCTCTCTCTCTCTCTCTCTCTCTCTCTCTCTCTCTCTCTCCCTCCCTCCCTCCCTCCCTCCCTCCCTCTCTCTCTCTCTCACTCTCTCTCGCTCTCTCTCTCTCTCTCTCTCTCTCTCTCTCTCTCTCTCTCTCTCTCTCACTCACTCTCTCTCCCTCCCCCCCTCCCTCTCTCTCTCTCTCTCTCCTTCTCACTCTCTCTCTCTCCCCTAACACATATCTCTCTCGTGTCTAATTCTAATGCGTGGCGGATCCTTTACCCAAAGTACGGAGGAATTTCGCCGACTTAGAGAAACTAATTTGCACTCAGCATCCTTCTTTCGCTGTTACCTGCTTGCGGTATCGCGGGTAACTTGCATTCTAATCAGGTGTGTTATTACCTGTCTATATGCCAGTCTTATAGCTCTGCATAGTGCGCGCTTGAGATAAAATTTCTGATTTTTTTTTTTTTTTTTTTGGTTCTTTTTCTATTTTTCCTATTTTTCCTATTGTTTTTTCATTATTATTATTCGTTTTTGAGTTGGGTGCGATGCAGAGAGATGCGCGCGTGAGATAAAATTTCTGATTTTTTTTCTTTTTTTTTTTTTTGGTTCTATTTTTCCTATTTTTCCTATTGTTTTTTCATTATTATGATTTGTTTTTTGAGTTGGGTGTGATGCAGAGAGATGCGCGCGTGAGATAAAATGTCTGATTTTTTTTTCTTTTTTTTCCTTTTTCTATTTTCCCTATTTTTTCTATTGTTTTTTCATTATTATTATTTGTTTTTTGAGTTGTGTGATGCAGAGAGATGCGCGCGTGAGATAAAATTTCTGATTTTTTTTTTTTTTTTTTTTTCTATTTTTCCTATTTTTCCTATTGTTTTTCATTATTATTATTCGTTTTTGAGTTGGGTGTGATGCAGAGAGATGCGCGCGTGAGATAAAATTTCTGATTTTTTTTCTCTTTTTTTTTGGTTCTTTTTCCTATTTTTTCCTATTGTTTTTTCATTATTATGATTTGTTTTTTGAGTTGGGTGTGATGCAGAGAGATGCGCGCGTGAGATAAAATTTCTGATTTTTTTTCTTTTTTTTTTTTTTTTGTTCTATTTCTCCTATTGTTTTTCATTATTATTATTCGTTTTTTGAGTTGGGTGTGATGCAGAGAGATGCGCGCGTGAGATAAAATTTCTGATTTTTTTTTCTGATTTTTTTTTTCTTTTTCTATTTTTCCTATTTTTCCTATTGTTTTTCATTATTATTATTTGTTTTTTGAGTTGTGTGATGCAGAGAGATGCGCGCGTGAGATAAAATTTCTGATTTTTTTTCTTTTCTTTTCCTTTTTCTATTTTTCCTATTTTTCCTATTGTTTTTCATTATTATTATTTGTTTTTTGAGTTGGGTGTGATGCAGAGAGATGCGCGCGTGAGATAAAATTTCTGATTTTTTTCCTCTTTTTTTTTTGTTCTATTTTTCCTATTTTTCCTATTGTTTTTCATTATTATTATTTGTTTTTTGAGTTGGGTGTGATGCAGAGAGATGCGCGCGTGAGATAACATTTCTGATTTTTTTTCTTTTTTTTTCTATTTTTCCTATTTTTCCTATTGTTTTTCATTATTATTATTTGTTTTTTGAGTTGGGTGTGATGCAGAGAGGTTGCTGTGTGTGAGATAAAATTTCTGATTTTTTTTCCTCTTTTTTTTCTATTTTTCCTATTGTTTTCATTATTATTATTTGTTTTTTTGAGTTGTGTGATGCAGAGAGATGCGCGCGTGAGATAAAATTTCTGATTTTTTTTTTTTTTTTGTTCTATTTTTCCTATTTTTCCTATTGTTTTTCATTATTATGATTTGTTTTTTTGAGTTGGGTGTGATGCAGAGAGATGCGCGCGTGAGATAAAATTTCAGATTTTTTTTCTTTTTTTTTTCCTTTTTCTATTTTCCCTATTTTTTCTCTTGTTTTTCATTATTATTATTTGTTTTTTGAGTTGGGTGTGATGCAGAGAGATGCGCGCGTGAGATAAAATTTCTGATTTTTTTTCTTTTTTTTTTTTTGTTCTATTTTTCCTATTTTTCCTATTGTTTTTTCATTATTATGATTTGTTTTTTGAGTTGGGCGTGAGATAAAATTTCTGATTTTTTTTTTTTTTTTTTTGGTTCTTTTTCTATTTTTCCTATTTTTCCTATTGTTTTTTCATTACTATTATTTGTTTTTTGAGTTGGGTGTGATGCAGAGAGATGCGCGCGTGAGATAAAATTTCTGATTTTTTTTCTCTTTTTTTTTGTTCTATTTTTCCTATTTTTCCTATTGTTTTTCATTATTATTATTTGTTTTTTGAGTTGGGTGTGATGCAGAGAGATGCGCGCGTGAGATAAAATTTCTGATTTTTTTTCTTTTCTTTTTTTTTTTGTTCTATTTTTCCTATTTTTCCTATTGTTTTTCATTATTATGATTTGTTTTTTTGAGTGTGATGCAGAGAGATGCGCGCGTGAGATAAAATTTCTGATTTTTTTTCCTTTTTTTTCCTTTTTCTATTTTCCCTATTTTTCCTATTGTTTTTCATTATTATTATTTGTTTTTTGAGTTGGGTGTGATGCAGAGAGATGCGCGCGTGAGATAAAATTTCTGATTTTTTTTTCTTTTTTTTTTTTGTTCTATTTTTCCTATTGTTTTTCATTATTATTATTCGTTTTTGAGTTGGGTGCGATGCAGAGAGATGCGCGCGTGAGATAAAATTTCTAATTTTTTTTCTTTTTTTTTTGTTCTATTTTCCCTATTTTTCCTATTGTTTTTTCATTATTATTATTCGTTTTTGAGTTGGGTGCGATGCAGAGAGATGCGCGCGTGAGATAAAATTTCTAATTTTTTTTCTTTTTTTTTTGTTCTATTTTCCCTATTTTTCCTATTGTTTTTTCATTATTATTATTCGTTTTTGAGTTGGGTGCGATGCAGAGAGATGCGCGCGTGAGATAAAATTTCTGATTTTTTTTCTCTTTTTTTTTTTTGTTCTATTTTCCCTAATTTTCCTATTGTTTTTCATTATTATGATTTGTTTTTTGAGTTGGGTGTGATGCAGAGAGATGCGCGCGTGAGATAAAATTTCTGATTTTTTTTCTCTTTTTTTTTTTTGTTCT
>NC_091556.1:2912132-2917132 GCF_042767895.1 Penaeus vannamei | reverse complement strand
GCGCTTTCCGAGGTCAACCAAGAGAAGAGCCCCGAGGAGGAGCCGACCAGGTCACGGCGCTTTCCAAGGTCAACCAAGAGAAGAGCCCCGAGGAGGAGCCGACCAGGTCACGGCGCTTTCCGAGGTCAACCAAGAGAAGAGCCCCGAGGAGGAGCCGACCAGGTCACGGCGCTTTCCTAGGTCAACCAAGAGAAGAGCCCCGAGGAGGAGCCGACCAGGTTACGGCGCTGTCCTAGGTCAACTGAGCTGTAGATTTCAGGACTGGGTCGGGAGTTCGTAGCGTTGGAGGTGTGGGAAGGTAATTCTTTGGTTCTCAGACTCTCTCTCTCTCTGTCTGTCTGTCTCCCTCCCTCCCTCCCTCCCTCTCTCTCTCTCTCTCTCTCTCTCTCTCTCTCTCTCTCTCTCTCTCTCTCTCTCTCTCTCACTCTCTCTCACCCTCCCTCCTTCTCTCCTCTCTCTCTCTCTCTCTCTCTCCCTCCCTCTCCCTCTCCTCTCTCTCTCTCTCTCTCTCTCTCTCTCTCTCTCTCTCTCTCTCTCTCTCTCTCTCTCTCTCTCTATCTCCCTCCCTCCTTCTCTCCCTCCCTCTCTCTCTCTCTCTCTCTCTCCCTCCCTCCCTCTCCCTCTCCCTCTCTCTCTCTCTCTCTCTCTCTCTCTCTCTCTCTTTCTTTCTCTCTCTCTCTCTCTCTCCCTCCCTCCCTCCCTTCCTCCCTCTGCCTCCCTCCCTCCCTCCCCCCTCTCTCCCTCCCTCCCTCTCTCTCCCTCCCTCTCTCCCTCCCTCTCCCTCCCTCTCTCTCTCTCCTCTCCCAATCACCCAGACAACACACACGCACACCCAGCCAGCATTTCATACAGTCTAAACGTCACGGAAATCTGATCCAGGAATAAAAATGTTAAAAGGAATCCTTCGCGTGACAACTCGGTCTGTGTTGAGCTTAAATGCAGCGTCTGACCTTCTTTTTCTCCCTTTCCTGCAGCTGTGCGTGTGTCTGGTCTTATATCTGCAGTGTTTCGTCTTTTTTTTCTTCTCTCTTTCTTTCTCTCTTTTCTTTCTCTCTAGGTCAACTCTTATGCACGTTTCGTTCACTGCGTTTCGTCTTTTTTTTTCTTTTCTCTCTCTCTCTCTCTCTCTCTCTCTCTCTCTCTCTCTCTCTCTCTCTCTCTCTCTCTCTCTCTCTCTCTAGGTCCAACTCTTCTACACGTATCGTTCACTGCATTTCGTCTTTTTTCTTTCTCTCTCTCTCTCTCTCTCTCTCTCTCTCTCTCTCTCTCTCTCTCTCTCTCTCTCTCTCTCTCTCTCTCTCTCTCTCTCTCTCTCTATGTCAACTCTTATACACGTATCGTTCACTGCATTTCGTCTTTCTCTCTCTCTCTCTCTCTCTCTCTCTCTCTCTCTCTCTCTCTCTCTCTCTCTCCCTCTCTCTCTCTCTCTCTCTCTCTCTCTCTCTCTCTCTCTCTCTCTCTCTCTCTCTCTCTCTCTCTCTCTCTCTCTCTCTCTCTCTCTCTCTCTCTCTCTCTCTCTCTCTCTCTCTCTCTAGGTCAACTCTTCTACACGTATCGTTCACTGCATTTCGTCTTTTTTCTTTTCTCTCTCTCTCTCTCTCTCTCTCTCTCTCTCTCTCTCTCTCTCTCTCTCTCTCTCTCTCTCTCTCTCTCTCTCTCTCTCTCTCTCTCTCTATGTCAACTCTTATACACGTATCGTTCACTGCATTTCGTCTTTCTCTCTCTCTCTCTCTCTCTCTCTCTCTCTCTCTCTCTCTCTCTCTCTCTCTCTCTCTCTCTCTCTCTCTCTCTCTCTCTCTCTCTCTCTCTCTCTCTCTCTCTCTCTCTCTCTCTCTCTCTCTCTCTCTCTCTCTCTAGGTCAACTCTTCTACACGCAACATTCACTACATTTCGTTTTTTTTCTGATCGAGGGTTTTGTAAGTATACACATTTATCGTTCATACACAAGGGAGGCATTGTATTGTGATGGTGTTGTGAATACAATTGTGATGATAATTATGATGATTATGATGTGTTGTGAATATTGCCATTGTGATGATTATGATAAGGGTTCTGAATATTGTCATTGTGATGATAATTATGATCATTATGATGTGTTGTGAATATTGCCATTGTGATAATAGTTATGATAATCATGATAAAGGTTGTGAATATTGCCATTGTGATGATAATTATGATGATTATGATGTGTTGTAAATATTGCCATTGTGATAAATGTTATGATAATTATGATGATTTTGTGAATATTGCCATTGTGATGATAATTATGATGATTATGATAAGGGTTGTGAATATTGCCAGTGTGATGATAATTATGATGTGTTGTGAATATTGCCATTGTTATGATAAATATGATGTGTTGTGAATATTGCCATTGTGATGATAATTATGATGTGTTGTGAATATTGTCATTGTGATGATAATTATGATGTGTTGTGAATATTGCCATTGTGATAATAGTTATGATAATCATGATAAGGGTTGTGAATATTGCCATTGTGATGATAATTAAGATAATTATAATAAGGGTTGTGAATAAGGTAATTTTAGGATATCATTTTCGTTTATTAGAGCAGAAATAAAGAGAGAAAAGAAGAGATAACAAGAGAGAAACAAACAAAGAAATCGTGATTTTCGTAATCTCGGGGAGTAAAAGAGAGAATGAGAGAGAGAGAGAAGAGATAAGAGCATGAAGAGATAAAGAGATTTAGAGTGAATTAATAGCTGTAAAGTTTGTAAGAAGCCCCTCAAAGGAAGGAGAAATTGAGAAAATCACCGATGATTTTGCTGCACACGCTCTCGGGAAAGCAATCCATTCTCCGTAAAAAAAAAAAAAAAAAAAAAAGTTAAAAAAAGTAAAAAAAAAAAAAAAGATGAAAAAGAAAAAACAAAGTTGAAAAAAAAAAGTTGAAAAAGAAATTACCTTCGCCAAAGCCTTTGATTTTCTTCTTCCTTCATGCATAATAACAGGCTGTCTTGACGTCCAAACAACGATCGATTTTTCTTTTTTTTTTCTTTTTTGTCTTTTTTTCCCTCCTTTTCTCCTTTTTTATTATTCATTATTTTTTTCTTTTTTTTCTTTTTCTTTTTCCTCATTTTCTCTTTTTTTATTATTTATTTTTTTCTTTTTCTTTTTCCTCCTTTTCCCTCTTTTATTATTTATTAATATTTTTTTCTTTTTTCCTTGCTTTTCCCTCCTTTTCCCTTCTTTTTTATTTTTATATTTTTTCTTTTTTCCCTTTTCCCTTCTTTTCTTTTTCTTTCTCTTCCCTCTTCTTTGGATCAATCAAGATAAGGTTTTTAAACTTTTATCTCTGACTTTTTCTCATGCATCTGCTTATCTCTCGGCTTCTATCTATTCCCAACGTACATCTATCTAATTCTATTCTTTATCTATTTTTATCACCCGTCTCTCTTCCTTTGCTTTGCTCACCTGAATCGGCGAACAAAGTCGTTGCAAAATGTTGAAAAATGTTTTCAAATGTTGACAAATGTTTGTTTTTTTTTAAGAAAGTTGAAAAATGTTGAAATGATAACGTGACTCAGTTAATGTTGTCCTAATCGCTTGTCCTTCTCTCTCTCTCTCTCTCTCTCTCTCTCTCTCTCTCTCTCTCTCTCTCTTTCTCACTCTCTCTCTTTCTCACTCTCTCTCTTTCTCTCTCGCTATCTCTCTCTCTCTCGCTCACTTTCTCTCTCTCTCTCTCTCTCTCTCTCTCTCTCTCTCTCTCTCTCTTTCTCTATCTACCTATCTATCTCTATCTATATATCTCACTCGATCTATCTATCTACCTACCTATCTCTCTCTCTCTCTCTCTCTCTCTCTCTCTCTCTCTCTCTCTCTGTCGTATCTACCTCTCTTTCTCTATCTATGTATCTCTCTCTCTCTCTCTGTCTATCTATCTACCTATCCATCTATCTCTTTCCCTTTCCACTTTCCTGCCACCTCCCTTACCTTCCCCCCCTTCCCTTTCCTCTATCACCCCTCTCCCCCTTCCCTCTACCTCCCCCCACAGATACCCACGTGGACCGAAGTACCCCGTGACCTGACATCCCCCCTTGCAATGACCTCCCATGACCCCGCAAGCCCTCGAGAAAGAAACACGTGCCTTTTCACTGGGTCTTGGAGCAACAGTATCAAGTCTACCATTAAGGATGATGCATGGAAATTGCTGCAATCAGGTCAATGTGCAAAACGAGGTAGAAGTTGGTCGAAGTTGGTTTGCTTAGTCGGTTCATCGTGGGCGGCGGAAGTTTGTCGTATTATGTTAGCAGTTTTGTTTTTATCCTTTCGTTGCTCTCTCTAAATATCTGTCTGTTTGTTTGTTTGTCTTTCTCTTTCTCTTTCTCTTTTTCTTTCTCTTTCTCTCTCTCTTTTTCTCTTTCTTTCTTTCTTTCTTTCTCTCTTTCTCTCTCTCTCTCTCTCTCTCTCTCTCTCTCTCTCTCTCTCTCTCTCTCTCTCTCTCTCTCTCTCTCTCTCTCTCTCTCTCTCTCTCTCTCTCTCTCTCTCGCTCTCTCTCTCTCTCTCTCTTTCTCTCTCTCTCTCTCTCTCTCGCTCTCTCTCTCTCTCTCTCTCTCTCTCTCTCTCTCTCTCTCTCTCTCCTTCCTCCCTCCCTCCCCTCTCTCCCTCTCCCTCCCTCTTTCCCGCCTTTCCCTCCTCCCCCTCTCTTTCCCCCTCCTTCCCTCCCTCCCTCCTTCCCTCTCCCTCCCTCCCTCCCTCCCTCTCCCTCTCCTTCCCTCTCTCACTCCCTCTCTCCTTCCCTCTCCTTCCCTCCCTCTCCTTCTCCCTCTCTCTCCCTCCCTTTCCCTCTCCTTCCTTCCCTCCCTCTCTCCCTCCCTCTTCCCTCCCTCCCTTACTCTCCCTCACTCCCTTCCTACCTCCTTCCTTCCTTTCCCTCCCTTCCTCCCTCTCTCCCTCTCTTCTTCCATCCCTCTCTCCTACCCTCCCTCCCTCCCTCCCTCCCTCTCCCTCCCTCCCTCCCTCCTTCCCTCTCCTTCCCTCC
>NC_091556.1:2867729-2869779 GCF_042767895.1 Penaeus vannamei | reverse complement strand
ATTTTGATGAATAGATATTTTTTTCATATATGTTATAGGTAAGGTTAGGGATCATTAATAGAAATAAAGAAAAAAAAGTTTAGCATAGGAGTTATGTTATATATACTGTTATATGTTATATATACTGTATATATTTATACATATTTTTTGTTTACATATTACGTATAGTTTTTTATTTATATTTTGATGAATATCCTTTCATATATGTTATAGGTAAGGTTAGAGATCATTAATAGAAAAAGAAAAAAAGGTTTAGCATAGGAATTTTATGTTATATATATACATATTTTTTCTACATATTACATATAATTTTCTTACATTTTGATGAATATATATGTTATAGGTAAGGTTAGAGATCATTAATAGAAAAAGAAGAAAAAGGTTTAGCATAGGGGTTTTATGTTATATGTATATATATATATATATATATATATATATATATATATATATATATATATATATATATATATATATATATATATGTATATATATATATATATGTGTGTGTGTGTGTGTGTGTGTGTGTGTGTGTGTGTGTGTGTGTGTGTGTGTGGGTATATATATATATATATATATATATATATATATATATATATATATATATATATATATATATATATATATATATATATATATTACATATTACATATAATTTTTCTATGTTATAGGTGAGGTTAGGGATCATTAATAGAAATAAAAATAAAAATAAAATAAGGTTTAACACAGGGACTTATGTTGTATATATATATATATATATATATATATATATATATATATATATATATATATATATATATATGTACATATATATATATATATATATATATATATATATATATATATATATATATATATATATATATGTATATATATTGCATATTACATTTTTTTTTTGATGAATAAATATCCTTTCATATATGTTTTAGGTAAGGTTAGGGATCATTAATAGAAAAATCAATTCGATATTTTTTTTACAATTAGTGTTCATGTTCCATTAATACTTACTAATTAAAACAGGAAAATAAGTAATAATATCTTTAATAACGAAATCCATGCTATTCTAACTAAGTCGGTCTTTATTTCTCTCTCTCTTTATTCGTATCTTCATATACATTTGAAAATAGTTGAAAAATAGATACTTTTTTTTACTCCTTTGTACTGTTGAATAAGTAAATTAACCAATTCATGAATAATAAATTGCACGTATGTACATTTTGTGAAAAATAAGATAAAAAAGAAAACGTAGTAGAGAGAGAAAGAAAGAGAAGAGAGAGATAGAGATAGAGATAGAGAGAGAGAGAGAGAGAGACAGACAGACAGACAGACAGACAGACAGAGAGAGAGAGAGAGAGAGAGAGAGAGACAGACAGAGACAGAGACAGCCAGACAGCCAGACAAAGACAGAGACAAAGAGACAGAGACAGACAAACACACAAACACACACACGCACACACACACACACACACACACACAGACTAAAAAAAAAAAAAATTGAATCTTCTCACATTCAATTTCATTTTGCTAGTTCTCGTACTCTACACGCCACTCTACACGGAGAGTCCCCAAGCTCGGAACTAATGCAATTTAAACTGCATTAAGGAGAAATGACAAACACGGCAGATATTTAGAGTAAAAGCAGCTCTCTTGAAAAAAATAATTTTATGCCCTAATTAAAAAAGAGGAATATAAAATACTGTTGTCATTTGTGATATGTGTTGATGAATGAATTTTAAAATTTCAGGTACGGAGAGAAAGTAGATTTAACGGAATGAAATTATTTTATATCGGTTTATGATCGTGATGTTTACACTGAAGCAATCACGATAGATTAAAAAAAAGGAAAAAAAATCTAATTATACTCAGAAGAGTCTATCTCATGTGTATTTCATACTCAAGCCCTTATCTATAAGTTACAGATGATAAGATACAAAATTTTAACAATATTTTTTCTCTCTAAAGTAAATTCCTCATCTTTTTTGTGTTTTTTTTTAAGTCTAAATAACCAATTCGGTTTTGTCTCCTTAATACAAAATTTCAACAATATTTTTAC
>NC_091556.1:2787729-2790229 GCF_042767895.1 Penaeus vannamei | reverse complement strand
GAGCAACAGTGAATGAAACTTCGGATGAATCGGATATGAGCAACAGTGAATGAAACTTCGGATGAATCGGATATGAGCAACAGTGAATGAAACTTCGGATGAATCGGATATGAGCAACACTGAATCCTGAACTTCGAAATGAATCGGATATGAGCAACAGTGAATGAAACTTCGGATGAATCGGATATGAGCAACAGTGAATGAAACTTCGGATGAGTCGGACATGAGCAAGTGAATGAAACTTCGGATGAATCGGATATGAGCAACACTGAATCCTGAACTTCGAAATGAATCGGATATGAGCAACAGTGAATGAAACTTCGGATGAATCGGATATGAGCAACAGTGAATGAAACTTCGGATGAATCGGATATGAGCAACAGTGAATGAAACTTCGGATGAATCGGATATGAGCAACACTGAATCCTGAACTTCGAAATGAATCGGATATGAGCAACAGTGAATGAAACTTCGGATGAATCGGATATGAGCAACAGTGAATGAAACTTCGGATGAGTCGGACATGAGCAAGTGAATGAAACTTCGGATGAATCGGATATGAGCAACACTGAATCCTGAACTTCGAAATGAACCGGATATGAGCAACAGTGAATGAAACTTCGGATGAATCGGATATGAGCAACAGTGAATGAAACTTCGGATGAATCGGATATGAGCAACAGTGAATGAAACCTGATGAATCGGATATGAGCAACAGTGAATCCTGAACTTCGAAATGAATCGGATATGAGCAACAGTGAATGAAACTTCGGATGAATCGGATATGAGCAACAGTGAATGAAACTTCGGATGAATCGGATATGAGCAACAGTGAATGAAACTTCGGATGAATCGGATATGAGCAACACTGAATCCTGAACTTCGAAATGAATCGGATATGAGCAACAGTGAATGAAACTTCGGATGAATCGGATATGAGCAACAGTGAATGAAACTTCGGATGAGTCGGACATGAGCAAGTGAATGAAACTTCGGATGAATCGGATATGAGCAACACTGAATCCTGAACTTCGAAATGAACCGGATATGAGCAACAGTGAATGAAACTTCGGATGAATCGGATATGAGCAACAGTGAATGAAACTTCGGATGAATCGGATATGAGCAACAGTGAATGAAACCTGATGAATCGGATATGAGCAACAGTGAATCCTGAACTTCGAAATGAATCGGATATGAGCAACAGTGAATGAAACTTCGGATGAATCGGATATGAGCAACAGTGAATGAAACTTCGGATGAATCGGATATGAGCAACAGTGAATGAAACTTCGGATGAATCGGACATGAGCAAGTGAATGAAACTTCTGATGAGTCGGACATGAGCAACAGTGAATGAAACTTCTGATGAGTCGGACATGAGCAACAGTGAATGAAACTTCGGATGAATCGGACATGAGCAAGTGAATGAAACTTCGGATGAATCGGATATGAGCAACAGTGAATGAAACTTCTGATGAGTCGGACATGAGCAACAGTGAATGAAACTTCGGATGAATCGGATATGAGCAACACTGAATCCTGAACTTCGAAATGAAAGGGACTGCACAGTGTGTTATGAACGGCTGAAGTCCCAAGCAAGTTCAAGTTTGAACATATCAGTAACATAAGATTGTTTCGTGCAAACTTGCCGTGTTGACTGACAGCGTGCTATAGATAACATATATTGATATAAAGTTATAAAGCTGATAAGATAAACCAAGTTATGAAAACGAGATAGAACCAAGAATTCTAAAACAGGTATTTGTGCTACGTATTGTAATACATTTTTTTACGTAGCGGCCTCAGGGACTGAATACGATATAAAGTAAAAAAAAAAAAAAAAAATAAAAAAAATAAATAAAAAAATAAAAAATAAATAAATAATAATAATAATAATAATAATGATAAAATAAAATGATTTAAAAAATAGTTGCAGAAGATTGGACTGTTAATTGAATCGTTGCAAAGGGTATTTACAGTTTGGTATCCGAGTACCTGGATCATTCTTGCATCATCTAAGGTCATGGTATTTGATGTGAAGAATATATGAAAGTAATTTTGGTGGTATGGATTAAAACCAAGGATGATAATAATATTAAACAAGGATGATGATAATAACTCATGATGATAATAACAATCATGATAATGTTGAACCCTATAATGATAATATAATATCTATATTAAATAATGACGATGTTATACCTGAATAAAATGATAATGATTTTAAACCAAATGCTAATGATAACGGTACATGAGAAGATATGAATGAGAATTAATATTTTTACAATACAAGAGATGTGTGTAACCGGTTTCGAGTATATCTTCGTCAGAAATACATATATTCGGTTAAATACATGTATTGTGAAGATATTCATTTCTCATTCATACCTCTTCTACATTTGTCACAGATAATACGGTTAAAATTGATCCTGTATGTGTGTGTGTGTGTGTGTGTGTGTGTGTGTGTGTGTGTGTGTGTGTGTGTGTGTGTGTGTGT
>NC_091556.1:2767729-2775229 GCF_042767895.1 Penaeus vannamei | reverse complement strand
ACTGAGGGCTAAGTCGGCATCTGTGAGAGAGGGGGGAGGGGGTGGCTGAGGGGTGGGGGTGGGGTGGGGGTGGGGTGGGGTGGGGGGGTCTGCTGACAAGTCCTGGAATCCGGACGGGGCTGAAATTGGTCATCAGAACGCGCTCAGATTAATGGTTTAAAGCAATGAATGGGCTTGTCATAAAAAAAAAGGTCATATGACAGTGTGATGACTGAACTGGTCGTTTTATGAGGGTTGTTGTCATTGTGTCAGCCTCGTTTTGATTCGTTGTATATGCTCATTGTGAATAAATGTTTCGAATATATATATTTATGTGTATGTGTGTGTGTGTGTGTGTGTGTTTGTGTGTTTGTGTGTGTGTGTGTGTTTGTGTGTGTATGTGTGTGTGTGTGTGTGTGTGTGTGTGTTTTGACTAGATGTTTTCCCATATTTATGTTTGCCTTTATCACGAAATGAAAATGACTAACACTGTGCTTTATTTATTTTATCTTATTTTATTCTATATATATATCATTTTATATTTTATTTTATTTCATCTTATATATATATATATATATATATATATATATATATATATATATATATATATATATATATATATATATATATATATATATATATATATATATATTATTTTATATTTCATTTTATTTCATATATATATATATATTGTTTCATTTTATTCTATATATAATTTGTGCTTTAACCGGATAACATTTCGCTTCAACACAATATTCGTCCATTTGTCTACCGGCGAAGAATCCGAGATCCGGTCCAGACACAGCAGGACGAGGCAATGTTGCAAGAAGGTTGATATTTGCAACGCGTGTGTCTGCAGGTGAGGTGGCAAGAAGGAGAGCTGGCAGACAGGTTCAGCAGGATGGCTGTGATAGGTTCAGCAGGATGGCTGTGATAGGTTCAGCAGGATGGCTGTGATAGGTTCAGCAGGATGCCTGTGATAGGTTCAGCAGGATGGCTGTGATAGGTTCAGCAGGAGGGCTGTGATAGGTTCAGCAGGATGGATGTGATAGGTTCAGCAGGATGGCTGTGATAGGTTCAGCAGGATGGCTGTGATAGGTTCAGCAGGATGGCTGTGATAGGTTCAGCAGGATGGCTGTGATAGGTTCAGCAGGATGGATGTGATAGGTTCAGCAGGATGGCTGTGATAGGTTCAGCAGGATGCCTGTGATAGGTTCAGCAGGATGCCTGTGATAGGTTCAGCAGGATGGCTGTGATAGGTTCAGCAGGATGGCTGTGATAGGTTCAGCAGGATGCCTGTGATAGGTTCAGCAGGATGCCTGTGATAGGTTCAGCAGGATGCCTGTGATAGGTTCAGCAGGATGGCTGTGATAGGTTCAGCAGGATGGATGTGATAGGTTCAGCAGGATGGCTGTGATAGGTTCAGCAGGATGGCTGTGATAGGTTCAGCAGGATGGCTGTGATAGGTTCAGCAGGATGGCTGTGATAGGTTCAGCAGGATGGCTGTGATAGGTTCAGCAGGATGGCTGTGATAGGTTCAGCAGGATGGCTGTGATAGGTTCAGCAGGATGGCTGTGATAGGTTCAGCAGGATGGCTGTGATAGGTTCAGCAGGATGGCTGTGATAGGTTCAGCAGGATGGATGTGATAGGTTCAGCAGGATGGCTGTGATAGGTTCAGCAGGATGGCTGTGATAGGTTCAGCAGGATGGCTGTGATAGGTTCAGCAGGATGGCTGTGATAGGTTCAGCAGGATGGCTGTGATAGGTTCAGCAGGATGGCTGTGATAGGTTCAGCAGGATGGCTGTGATAGGTTCAGCAGGATGGCTGTGATAGGTTCAGCAGGATGGATGTGATAGGTTCAGCAGGATGGCTGTGATAGGTTCAGCAGGATGGCTGTGATAGGTTCAGCAGGATGCCTGTGATAGGTTCAGCAGGATGGCTGTGATAGGTTCAGCAGGATGGCTGTGATAGGTTCAGCAGGATGCCTGTGATAGGTTCAGCAGGATGCCTGTGATAGGTTCAGCAGGATGCCTGTGATAGGTTCAGCAGGATGGCTGTGATAGGTTCAGCAGGATGGCTGTGATAGGTTCAGCAGGATGGCTGTGATAGGTTCAGCAGGATGGCTGTGATAGGTTCAGCAGGATGGCTGTGATAGGTTCAGCAGGATGGCTGTGATAGGTTCAGCAGGATGGATGTGATAGGTTCAGCAGGATGGATGTGATAGGTTCAGCAGGATGGCTGTGATAGGTTCAGCAGGATGCCTGTGATAGGTTCAGCAGGATGGCTGTGATAGGTTCAGCAGGATGGCTGTGATAGGTTCAGCAGGATGCCTGTGATAGGTTCAGCAGGATGCCTGTGATAGGTTCAGCAGGATGGCTGTGATAGGTTCAGCAGGATGGCTGTGATAGGTTCAGCAGGATGGCTGTGATAGGTTCAGCAGGATGGCTGTGATAGGTTCAGCAGGATGGCTGTGATAGGTTCAGCAGGATGGCTGTGATAGGTTCAGCAGGATGCCTGTGATAGGTTCAGCAGGATGGCTGTGATAGGTTCAGCAGGATGGCTGTGATAGGTTCAGCAGGATGCCTGTGATAGGTTCAGCAGGAGGGCTGTGATAGGTTCAGCAGGATGGCTGTGATAGGTTCAGCAGGATGCCTGTGATAGGTTCAGCAGGATGGCTGTGATAGGTTCAGCAGGATGGCTGTGATAGGTTCAGCAGGATGGCTGTGATAGGTTCAGCAGGATGGCTGTGATAGGTTCAGCAGGATGGCTGTGATAGGTTCAGCAGGATGGCTGTGATAGGTTCAGCAGGATGGCTGTGATAGGTTCAGCAGGATGGCTGTGATAGGTTCAGCAGGATGGCTGTGATAGGTTCAGCAGGATGGCTGTGATAGGTTCAGCAGGATGGCTGTGATAGGTTCAGCAGGATGGCTGTGATAGGTTCAGCAGGATGGCTGTGATAGGTTCAGCAGGATGGTTGTGATAGGTTCAGCAGGATGGCTGTGATAGGTTCAGCAGGATGGCTGTGATAGGTTCAGCAGGATGGCTGTGATAGGTTCAGCAGGATGCCTGTGATAGGTTCAGCAGGATGGCTGTGATAGGTTCAGCAGGATGCCTGTGATAGGTTCAGCAGGATGGCTGTGATAGGTTCAGCAGGATGGCTGTGATAGGTTCAGCAGGATGGCTGTGATAGGTTCAGCAGGATGGCTGTGATAGGTTCAGCAGGATGGCTGTGATAGGTTCAGCAGGATGCCTGTGATAGGTTCAGCAGGATGGCTGTGATAGGTTCAGCAGGATGGCTGTGATAGGTTCAGCAGGATGGCTGTGATAGGTTCAGCAGGATGGCTGTGATAGGTTCAGCAGGATGGCTGTGATAGGTTCAGCAGGATGGCTGTGATAGGTTCAGCAGGATGGCTGTGATAGGTTCAGCAGGATGGCTGTGATAGGTTCAGCAGGATGGCTGTGATAGGTTCAGCAGGATGGCTGTGATAGGTTCAGCAGGATGGCTGTGATAGGTTCAGCAGGAGGGCTGTGATAGGTTCAGCAGGATGGCTGTGATAGGTTCAGCAGGATGGCTGTGATAGGTTCAGCAGGATGCCTGTGATAGGTTCAGCAGGATGGCTGTGATAGGTTCAGCAGGATGGCTGTGATAGGTTCAGCAGGATGGCTGTGATAGGTTCAGCAGGATGGCTGTGATAGGTTCAGCAGGATGGCTGTGATAGGTTCAGCAGGATGGCTGTGATAGGTTCAGCAGGATGGCTGTGATAGGTTCAGCAGGATGCCTGTGATAGGTTCAGCAGGATGGCTGTGATAGGTTCAGCAGGATGGCTGTGATAGGTTCAGCAGGATGGCTGTGATAGGTTCAGCAGGATGGCTGTGATAGGTTCAGCAGGTGATGAGGTGCAGGGATAGAGACAGTATAGCAGGCTGCTCTTATTGAAGTATATTGAAGTATATTGAAGTAGGAGAATAGATGGGTAGGGATAGTCAGTATAGCAGGCTGCTCTTAAGTATATTGAAGTATATTGAAGTAGGAGAATAGATGGGTAGGGATAGTCAGTATAGCAGGCTGCACTTAAGTATATTGAAGTAGAAGAATAGATGGGTAGGGATAGTCAGTATAGCAGGCTGCACTTAAGTATATTGAAGTATAATGAAGTAGGAGAAAAGATGGGTAGGGATAGAGACAGTATAGCAGGCTGCTCTTAAGTATATTGAAGTAGAAGAATAGATGGGTAGGGATAGTCAGTATAGCAGGCTGCACTTAAGTATATTGAAGTATAATGAAGTAGGAGAAAAGATGGGTAGGGATAGAGACAGTATAGCAGGCTGCTCTTAAGTATATTGAAGTAGAAGAATAGATGGGTAGGGATAGTCAGTATAGCAGGCTGCACTTAAGTATATTGAAGTATATTGAAGTAGAAGAATAGATGGGTAGGGATAGTCAGTATAGCAGGCTGCTCTTAAGTATATTGAAGTATATTGAAGTAGAAGAATAGATGGGTAGGGATAGTCAGTATAGCAGGCTGCTCTTAAGTATATTGAAGTATATTGAAGTAGGAGAATAGATGGGTAGGGATAGTCAGTATAGCAGGCTGCACTTAAGTGTATTGAAGTATATTGAAGTAGGAGAATAGATGGGTAGGGATTGTCAGTATAGCAGGCTGCACTTAAGTATATTGAAGTACTTATTTAAGTATATTGAAGTAGGGGAAAAGTTGGGTTAGGAGAACGTAATAACAGGGCTATAATAAAACGTAACAACAGGGTATGAAGAGGGCTGCAACGGCAAACAACAGGTCTTGCAACAGTATCAACAGGGAGGCAATATATATCAACGGGGCTGCAACAGGGCGTCAGAAGGCTAAAAAAGAGACATGAGGACAGCAACAGGACATCAACGGGGCTGCAACGAGCAACAGATCTGGCAACAGGACATCAACAGGAGACGAGCAACAAGGTCTTGCAACGGGACATCAGCTGTTGACATGACATCACGTCAAGCTTGAGGGTGACATCAATGGGGTGAAGAACATGACAGCGGTGACAGAGGTGACAGCGGTGACAGAGGTGACAGCGGTGACAGCGGTGACAGAGGTGACAGCGGTGACAGAGGTGACAGCGGTGACAGCGGTGACAGAGGTGACAGCGGTGACAGACGTGACAGCGGTGACAGCGGTGACAGAGGTGACAGCGGTGACAGCGGTGACAGAGGTGACAGCGGTGACAGCGGTGACAGAGGTGACAGCGGTGACAGCGGTGACAGAGGTGACAGCGGTGACAGCGGTGACAGAGGTGACAGCGGTGACAGCGGTGACAGAGGTGACAGCGGTGACAGCGGTGACAGAGGTGACAGCGGTGACAGCGGTGACAGCGGGTGACAGCGGTGACAGAGGTGACAAAAGTGACAGCGGTGATAGAGGTGACAGCGGTGACAGAGGTGACAGCGGTGACAGCGGTGACAGAGGTGACAAAAGTGACAGCGGTGATAGAGGTGACAGCGGTGACAGAGGTGACAGCGGTGACAGCGGTGACAGAGGTGACAGCGGTGACAGAAGTGACAGCGGTGACAGAAGTGACAGCGGTGACAGAAGTGACAGCGGTGACAGAAGTGACAGCGGTGACATCTGAGGCAATAATCACAACATTTAAAGGAGCAAATAAAACACGAAGACATGAATGATTGTTAAGGAAAAGACCTTAATTGGTTGTTAAACAAAGCGGAATTACACTTAAATATCAAGAAACACAAAGATCTAAATTCATGGAGTTTAATAGGCTATATCTACAATTACTACTGATGAAAATAGGAAGAGGCAAAGAGGAAGAGAAGGGAAGGGAGGGAAAGGGAGGGAAGAGAAATAAAGAGAAAGAGAAATGAATGATACAATAAAAGATACGAAATTTACGAATGAATAAAAAAAAAAAAAAATCGAAGACGAAAATACAAAAATTGAGAAAAAACAAAATTAACAGACGAAGTAAAGAAAGATTACGAATTTAGAAAATAGATTTACGTTAATATTAGTACGGATACATATGCGCAAGAGAATTGCAGATTACGAATGAAAATAGAAGAATTTGCGATGTATATTGTAGACAAAATAGATCAATAGAAATATAGAACCACTATGAACATCATTAACTATGGACGAAACAATACAAAAAAATACATTGCTTCAATAGAAACACAGATAGAAAGATTAACAAAAAAAAAAAAAAACACAACAGAAGTACATTTTGTCGACGTCAAATCTTTAAGAAATAATAAATCAATGATATCCTAATATTTATGTAATAAAAAGTAATAAATCAAGTAATAAGTGAAGTAATAAATAATAATAAATAATAAATGAAGTAATAAATCAATGATATCGTAATATTTATGTAATAAAAAGTAATAAATCAAGTAATAAATGAAGTAATAAATAATAATGAATAATAAATGAAGTAATAAATAATAATGAATAATAAATGAAGTAATAAATAATAATAAATAATAAATGAAGAAATAAATCAATGATATCGTAATATTTAAAAAAAATATTTATGGTCATTTGATTTAAGTGAAGTTACGCGGCCCGACTTCTACCACCAAAATACAATGGCTGTCATTATATATCAATACAGCTGTAGTTTTAGTGTTTGGCAATGACAAATGGACCCGGAAATGACAGGGAAAAACAACGTGGATATATATAGTCAGGTCCAGAAATTCATTAGGGAAAGAGAGGGAGAGAGAGAGAGAGAGAGAGAGAGAGAGAGAGAGAGAGAGAGAGAGAGAGAGAGAGAGAGAGAGAGAGAGAGAGAGAGAGAGAGAGAGAGAGAGAGAAAGAAAGAGAGAGAGAGAGAGAGAGAGAGAGAGAGAGAGAGAGAGGGAGAGGGAGAGGGAGAGAGAGAGAGAGAGAGAGAGAGAGAGAGAGAGAGAGAGAGAGAAGAGAAAGAAAGAGAAAGAGAAATAGAGAGAGAGAGAGAGAAAGAAAGAGAAAGAAAGAGAGAGAGAGAGAGAGAGAGAGAGAGAGAGAGAGAGAGAGAGAGAGAGAGAGAGAGAGAGAGAGAGAGAGAGAGAGAGAGAGAGAGAGAGAGAGAGAGAGAGAGAGAGAGAGAGAGAGAGAGAGAGAAATAGAGAAAGAGAGAGAGAGAAAGGGAGAGAGAGAGAAAGAGAAAGACAAAGACAAAGAGAGAAAGAGAAAGAAAGAGAAAGAGAAATGGAAAGAGAAAGAGAAATACAAAGAAAGAAAAAGAAAGACAAAGACAAAGAGAGAGCGAGAGAAAGAAAGAAAAACAGAGATAAAAAGCGAGAAAGAGGCAGACAAAGACAAAGAGAGAAAGAGTAAGAGAAAGAGAGAGCGAGAGAGCACCCGACTCACTCACACAGACCAGCCACACAAGACACACCTGACAGCATCTCGCGCCAACAGAGAACACAAAGACTTAGAAAAATGTCTTTATTGTACAAACATTTCGAGAAGAAACAAAACAGTATTGATTTGTCTACACCTGCGAGTAAGCTGTCGTTGGGC
>NC_091556.1:2735229-2737729 GCF_042767895.1 Penaeus vannamei | reverse complement strand
GGAATTACAGAGAGAAAGTAAAAATACAACAACAACAACAACAACAACAAAAAACACAGTATTACATAGAAAGAAAGTAAAAGAAAACGCTAATACATAGAGAGAGAGAAAGAAAGAAAAAAAACAGTATTACACAGAGAGAAAGTAAAAGAAAACGCTAATACATAGAGAGAAAGAAAGAAAAAAAAAACACAGCATTACACAGAGAGAAAGTAAAAGAAAACAGTAATACATAGAGAGAAAGAAAGAAAGAAAAAAAACAGCATTACACAGAGAGAAAGTAAAAGAAAACGCTAATACATAGAGAGAAAGAAAGAAAGAAAAACAGCATTACACAGAGAGAAAGTAAAAGAAAACAGTAATACATAGAGAGAAAGAAAGAAAGAAAGAAAACAGTATTACACAGAGAGAAAGTAAAAGAAAACGCTAATACACAGAAAGAAAGATAGAAAGCAAAAAAAAAAAAGTATTACACAGAGAGAAAGTAAAAGACCACAGTAATATATAGAGAGAAAGAAAGAAAGAAAATAGTATTACACAGAGAGAAAGTAAAAGAAAACAGTAATACATAGAGAGAGAAAGAAAGAAAAAAAAGTATTACACAGAGAGAAAGTAAAAGAACACAGTATTACATACAGACCAAGATCATTAGTATAATATTGCACCTCAAGGACGACATGTTCGAAACTTAATAAACAGACTAAGATAAAATTCACTTTAGTATCATACTGACAATGATGAGCCGAGTGCTTTAAAATTAAAAAGGAAGAAAAATTGCTTTCTTAGAGCTTCTAGTCTTTAATTAATAGTGAGATGGATACTATTAATTGCTTATGTTCATTTTGGGAGCTTTGAGTTCATTAATCATTTTATTGTGGTTTTATATTCGTGGAAAAGAAGTAAAATAATATGATTTCGACGACAAAAGAAAAGCAGATTTTAATTGTTAAAACACTCAATAAAAACACACATTTCAGATGATGGACTAAGTAAACCACGTGATTTAAAAGAATAAATAAATAAATAATAATTAGTTTCATGGTATAACGTAACAACAGACTCCATGACATAAATAATAAAGATATTTGAGATAAAATAAGGTCGATAAATTACAATTTTACAGACAGCACCTCCTGCCTTCCTACTATTTTTTCTCTCGTCTTCTCGGCGTGTTTGATCCATATCATTTTCATTCTCCTTGCATAACCCACGTAAATATCTCTCGTCAGCGCTACAGAGCAAGATATGTGCAATGGGGTGCAACAGCTGCAATATTATGGCCCAACAGCACAAGAATATGCTGACGCTGGTTCTTGCTGACGCGTTCTTGCTGTTGCTGCTGTGAATGCTAAGTCTTTCTCCCAGATACAAGGTCTCTCTTAGGCCTACGCGTAATCACATAATGACTTAGTGATTAACAGATAATTAAGGGGGAAAAATTAGAGGGTAAGAGGAAGACTAGAAATAAATATGTATTATAGGAGAGCTCGCGAATTGAAGAAAATGGTTCGCTACTCACGTCTTCTCGCTGCAGGTTCGAAAATCAAAATAAAAAAAATTTACGAGAATTTCAATCACACAAATAATGAGAATGACACTATATCGATTTACGCTATAGTCAAAATCATGGCACATCGTTATGATGACGTGTCGCCGTGGATGTGAATGAGTCACACCACGTCGATAAAACAGTAATATTTATTTAGCAAACTTTATCATGATACTTTATCATGTACTGCTAATCCATGGTCCAATACTTACTTATTTTCATTTAATAATTTTTCTTCTTATTTTCGGTATTCAGGAAAGACGTGGCGAGGGAATAGAGAGTTCTGAAATAGAGGAAAACAAAATTAAAATACCGAGAGAGAGAAAGAGAGAGAAAGAGAGAGAGAGAGGGAGAGAGAGAGAGAGAGAGAGAGAGAGAGAGAGAGAGAGGGAGAGGGAGAGGGAGAGGGAGAGGGAGAGGGAGAGGGAGAGAGGGAGAGAGAGAGAGAGAGAGAGAGAGAGAGAGAGAGAGAGAGAGAGAGAGAGAGAGGGAGAGAGAGAGAGAGAGAGAGAGAGAGAGAGAGGGAGAGGGAGAGGGAGAGAGGGAGAGAGAGAGAGAGAGAGAGAGAGAGAGAGAGAGAGAGAGAGAGAGAGAGAGAGAGAGAGAGAGAGAGAGAGAGAGAGAGAGAGAGGAGAGAGTGAGAGGGAGAGGAGAGAGAAAGGGGAAGAGAAAGGGAGAGAGAGAAAGGGAGAGAGAGAAAGAGAGAAAGAGAGAAAGAGAGAGAGAGAGAGAGAGAGAGAGAGAGAGAGAGAGAGAGAGAGAGAGAGAGAGAGAGAGAGGGAGAGGGAGGAGAGGGAGAGGGAGAGGGAGAGAGAGAGAGAGAGAGAGAGAGAGAGAGAGAGAGAGAGAGAGAGAGAGAGAGAGAGAGAGGGAGAGAGAAAGGGAAAGAGAAAGGGAGCGAGAGAAAAGAGAGAAAGAGAAAGAGAAAAAAGAGAGAGAGAGAGAGAGAGA
>NC_091556.1:2720229-2722729 GCF_042767895.1 Penaeus vannamei | reverse complement strand
ACACATCCATGAGAACATATAACACATCCATGAGAACATATAACACATCCATGAGAACATATAACACATTCACGAGAACATAGAACACATCCATGAGAACATATAACACATCCATGAGAACATATAACACATCCATGAGAACATATAACACATCCACGAGAACATAGAACACATCCATGAGAACATATAACACATCCATGAGAACATAGAACACATCCATGAGAACATATAACACATCCACGAGAACATATAACACATCCACGAGAACATATAACACATCCACGAGAACATATAACACATCCACGAGAACATACAACACATCCACGAGAACGTATAACACATCCACGAGAACATATAACACATCCACGAGAACATATAACACATCCACGAGAACATATAACACATCCACGAGAACGTATAACACATCCATGAGAACATATAACACATCCACGAGAACAGTGTATTCAGTGCCTGGCTTGTGTGTGTGTGTGGGGGGGGGTATATTCAAAGTCTGGGTTATTTGAAATAAAGAAAAAAAGGTCACTGGCTTGGCTTATGGCGGGTGGGGTGGGGGTGGGGGGTGTATTCAATGCCTGGCTTGTGTGCGTGTGTGTGGGGGGAGTATATTCTAAGCCTGGGTTATTTACAAAAGAAAGAGAGGTTACTGGCTTGGCTTGGTGCGGGTGTATTTGAAGCCTGGGTTATTTGCAATAAAGAAAAAGGTCTCTGGCTTGGCTTGTGTGTGTATGTGGGGGGGGGGGGGGTATTTGAAGCCTGGGATATTTATAATAGAGAGAAAGGTCACTGGCTTGGCTTGAGTGTGTGTGTGTGGGGGGGGGGGTATTCGAAGCCTGGGTTACTTAAAATAAATAGAAAAGTCACTGGCTTAGGTTGTGTATGTTCTGGAGACTGGGTCATATGCTTGATGAAATGGCATTTTAGAGTGAATATACATAACAGGGCATTTCTAGAGGTCACTGGGATATGTGTTGGGTGTGAATGCATGATCAAGTGCTTGTAAAGGCAGATTGTTGATTGAATGACGTGGATGCAGAACGGGAGTGCTTGCAAAGGCAGATAGCTGCATGACTGGGAATGAGGCTTGTCTGGGGTGCTTGCAAGGTGTGACTGTTGCATGACTGGGAATGAGGCTTGTCTGGGGTGCTTGCAAGGGGTGACTGTTGCATGACTGGGAATGAGGCTTGTCTGGGGTGCTTGCAAAGGGGTGACTGTTGCATGACTGGGAATGAGGCTTGTCTGGGGTGCTTGCAAAGGCAGATAGCTGCATGACTGGGAATGAGGCTTGTCTGGGGTGCTTGCAAAGGGGTGACTGTTGCATGACTGGGAATGAGGCTTGTCTGGGGTGCTTGCAAAGGGGTGACTGTTGCATGACTGGGAATGAGGCTTGTCTGGGGTGCTTGCAGAAGGGGTGACTGTTGCATGACTGGGAATGAGGCTTGTCTGGGGTGCTTGCAAAGGGGTGACTGTTGCATGACTGGGAATGAGGCTTGTCTGGGGTGCTTGCAAGGGGTGACTGTTGCATGACTGGGAATGATGCTTGTCTGGGGTGCTTGCAAAGGGAAACGGTTGCATGACTGGGAATGAGGCTTGTCTGGGGTGCTTGCAAAGGGGTGACTGGTGCATGACTGGGAATGAGGCTTGTCTGGGGTGCTTGCAAAGGGGTGACTGGTGCATGACTGGGAATGAGGCTTGTCTGGGGTGCTTGCAAGGGTGACTGTTGTATGACTTGGGTGGATGCAGAACGGGAGTGCTTGCAAAGGCAGATAGCTGCATGACTGGGAATGAGGCTTGTCTGGAGTGCTTGCAAAGGGGTGACTATTGCATGACTGGGAATGAGGCTTGTCTGGGGTGCTTGCAAGGGGGTGACTGTTGCATGACGGGGAATGAGGCTTGTCTGGGGTGCTTGCAAGGGGTGACTGTTGCATGACGGGGAATGAGGCTTGTCTGGGGTGCTTGCAAGGTGTGACTGTTGCATGACTTGGATGGATGCAGAA
This sequence comes from Penaeus vannamei, assembly GCF_042767895.1. NCBI lineage: Eukaryota > Metazoa > Arthropoda > Malacostraca > Decapoda > Penaeidae > Penaeus > Penaeus vannamei. The sequence continues at coordinate 2,720,714 of NC_091556.1, read as the reverse complement.
CGGGAGTGCTTGCAAAAGCATGATAGCTGCATGACGGGGAATGAGGCTTGTCTGGGGTGCTTGCAAGGGGTGACTGGTGCATGACTTGAGTGGATGCAGAACGGGAGTGCTTGCAAAGGCATGATAGCTGCATGACGGGGAATGAGGCTTGTCTGGGGTGCTTGCAAGGGGTGACTGTTGCATGACTGGGAATGAGGCTTGTCTGGGGTGCTTGCAAGGGGTGACTGTTGCATGACTTGGGTGGATGCATGACGGGATGCTTGCAGAGGGAGGGAGGATATGTGGCTGGGGAGAAGACCTTCAACGGGGGGGGTGAGTATAGCTGGGGTGTTTACGGGGTAGGTTAAGTTGGGGGGGGGGAGTGCATGACACGGGGAAGATACAGCAGGGCGAATGCATGACTGGGGTGGGGTATATAGCGGGGTGAATGCATGACAGGGGGAGAACAGTGCATGACTGGGGTGGGAGAGATAGAACAGGGTGAA
>NC_091556.1:2710229-2712729 GCF_042767895.1 Penaeus vannamei | reverse complement strand
CTTCTTCTCCTCCTCTCCTCCCCTCCCCCTCCTCCTTTACTACCTTCTTCCTCTTCTACTTCTTCATCATCATAATCTACTTCTTCTCTTTCTTCTTCCACTTCCTCCTCCTCTTCCTCCTCTTCCACTATCTTCCTGTTATACTTTCTTCTTCTTCTTATCGTCCTCCTCCTCTTTCTTTATCTTTCTTCTCCCCCACCTCCTCCTCCTCTTCCTCCTCCTCCTCCTCCTCCATCATTACCACCACCTCATTCCTGTTTTCCTTCTTCTTTCTTTTTCTTCCTATCCCTGTTTGACTTTTTCTTCTTCTCTCTTTCCTCCTCCTTCTTCTTTTTCTTCCTCCTCCACCATCACCATTTTCTTGTTCTTCTTCTTATCCTCGTCCTTCTCCTCCACCTCTTCTTCCTCTTCCTCCTCCTCCTCCTTGAACACAACCACCACTATCTTCCTATTATCTTTCTCCTCCTCCTTATCTTTCTTGTTTCTCCTCCTCCTCCTTCTCCTCCTCTTCCACCTCCTCCTTCTCTTTCTTTCTTCGCCTCCTCCTCTTCTTCTTCTTCTTCCTCTTCCTCCTTCTCGCCTCCTCCTCCTCTTCTTCTTGTTCTTCTTCCTCCTCCTCCTCCTCTTCCACCTACTCCTCCTCCTCCACCTCCTCCTCCACCTCCTCTTCCTCCTCCTCCTCCACCTCCTCTTCCTCCTCCTCCTCCTCCTCCTTCCTCCTCTTATCTTCCCTCATCTTCCTCCACCCAACACGTGCTCCCTCGCTGGCATCCCCACCCACCCCCATCCCCCACCCCACCCCCCACCCACCCCCCAATGACTCAGCAAATCAGCCGTGACGTTTCCACCCTGCGTTACTTGGCACTTTCTTGGCCCGAAGCTCACACGCCAGGGAACACTGGGGGAGAGAGAGAGGGTGAGAGAGAGAGGGAGAGAGAGAGAGGAGAGAGAGAGAGAGAGAGAGAGAGAGAGAGAGAGAGAGAGAGAGAGAGAGAGAGAGAGAGAGAGAGAGAGAGAGAGAGAGAGAGAGAGAGAGGAGAGAGAGAGAGAGAGAAGAAAGAGAGAGAGAGAGAGAGAGAGAGAGAGAGAGAGAGAGAGAGAGAGAGAGAGAGAGAGAGAGAGAGAGAGAGAGAGAGAGAGAGAGAGAGAGAGAGAGAGAGACGAAGATACAAACGAAGAAACGACAAAGAGAAGAAAGACAGAGAGAGAGAGAAAGAGAGAGAGAGAGAGAGTTAGGAGAGAGAGAGAGAGAGAGAGAGAGATAGATAGATAGAGAGAGAGAGAGAGAAAGAAAGAGAGAGAGAGAGAGAGAGAGAGGGGGGGGGGGTATACTGAGGCTGTAGGCTGTGCTTGCGGAGAAAGAGATGTAGATAGATAGATGGATAGATGGATGGAGTGATCGATTGACAGTGAGATTAGTTTATAGATAAGGAGATATATAGGGAGACCGATAGATAGATAGATAGATAAATAGGGAGATCAATAGATAAATAGATAGATAGATAGATAGGGAGAAAGATAGATAGATAGATAGGAATATCAACAGATAAATAGATAGATAGATAGATTGGAAGGGAGACAGATAGATAGATAGGGAGAGTAATAGATAAATAGATAGATAGATAGATAGGGAGATAGATAGATAGATAGATATATAGGGAGATAGATAGATAGAAAGATAAGGAGAGTAATAGATAAATAAATAGATAGGGACATAGACAGACAGATAGATAGATAGATAGATAGGGAGAGTAATAAATAAATAGATAAATAGATAGATAGGAACATAGCCAGATAGATAGATACTTACGTGGACATACAGATATATACAGAATAACATATAAACAGACAGACTGACAGACAGACAGATAAATTGTAGGGAGAGATAGATAGGTAGATTGATAGACAGATGAGATAGATGTTAGATGGACAAATAGACATACATGACAGATTGGCAGACAGATAAACAGATTAGAGAGAAAGGCAGAGAAGTTAGGAGAAGGCATCTCTCTGATTATTTCACTCTCTCTCTCTGCCTCTGCCTTTCTCTCTCTCTCTCTCTCTCTCTTCTTCTTCTGTTTTCTTCTCTCTCTCTCTTTCTTCTTCTCTTCTCTGCCTCTTTCTTCCACTCTCCTCTTCTTCTGTTTTCTCCCTCTCTCTCTCTCTCTCTCTCTCTCTCTCTCTCTCTCTCTCTCTCTCTCTCTCTCTCTCTCTCTCTCTCTCTCTCTCTCTCTCTATCTCTCTCTCTATCTATCTTTCTCTCTCCCCTTCTCTATCTCTCTTCTCTTCCTCCCTCCTTTTCTTCTCTCCTCTTCTTCTGTTATCCTCCCTTCTCCTCTCTCTTCTTCTTCTCTCTATCTCTCTTTCTCTTCCTCTTTCCTCTTCTTCATCTATCTTCCTCTTTCCTCTCTCTCTCTTTCTCCATCTTCCTCTCTCCTCTTCTTCTCTCTTCCTCTCTCTCTCCTCCTCTCTTTTCCTCTTCTTCTTCTTCTTCTCTCTC
>NC_091556.1:2692729-2695229 GCF_042767895.1 Penaeus vannamei | reverse complement strand
AAAAAAATAAATAAAAAAATAAAAAATAAAAAAACTCTTATCAGACAACCCCGTTACAACTATTAAATTATTAAATTATATTAATATAAATAATATAACAATATAAATATTAAATTAATATGCACCGAATTTAACGGCATAGAGTGGGCATAATTCTCCCTTCTCCTCCCCTTATAAATGCCTTTAAAAAAAAGTCACTTTGGGTCTTATATATACGAAGAAGTGGATTTTTCTTCTCTCTGAATATAACCTGTTGTTATTGTTATTGTTATTACAGCGGCAGCGTTCTCGTCTAAAATCTTGCTAACCCGCGTTCAATCCCGCGCGCTGCCAGTGGATGGTCACCCCGGCCATTCCTTGCACACGGGAGGTATTTACATGCAAATGAACAGACAGCAAGCCACAGCAAATAAATGAATTACCTAATTGATGAATTAACGGATTGAATACTGAAATGCGTCCTCCGTACCTCAAATACAACACACGATAATAGAACCTGACCTTTCCACAGCAATTTCCGGTCAGAAACTTAGCAATACGCTCATTGCATGAACTCCCCTAGTCAGCTGTCCCCTTTTGCAACGTTGTGCAAGAGTTAATTCAAGAGATTATACAAGTCTCGCCCTTGTTAAGAAAGTTTTAGACTCGTTGCTAGGAGAAGGAGCGTGCTACTTCCACCGCGTAGGCGAAAGGGAGAGACCGCTGGCACAAAGGATTTTTCTTTCCATTCTCTGCGGCTCGGGAGGGTTAAAGCTTTTTCTCTCCCTCTCTTTCTTTCTCTCTCTATCTCCCTTTCTCTCTTCTTCTCTCCCTCTATCTCTCTCTCATTCTCTCTCTCTCTCTCTCTCTCTCTCTCGCTCTCTCTCTCTCTCTCTCTTTCCCTCTCTCCCTCCCTCCCTCCCTCCCTCTCCCTGTCTCTCTGTCTCTCTCTCTCTCTCTCTCTCTCTCTCTCTCTCTCTCTCTCTCTCTCTCTCTCTCTCTCTCTCTCTCTCTCTCTCGTTCTCTCTCTGTCTCACTCTCGCTCTGTCTCTATCTGTCTCTCTCTCTCTCTCTCTCTCTCTCTCTCTCTCTCTCTCTCTCTCTCTCTCTCTCTCTCTCTCTCTCTCTCTCTCTTCTCTCCTAAGACGTATTGCTGTTGATATTGGTACTTTTAGTGCAGTTGTTGGTGTTGTTAAAAGTTGTAGTGGTATTAGAATTATCAATAATAATAATATGGTTGTTTTTTCCTATTTATTTTACAGTATTTTTATTCCTATTATCACTACTACAACAGCTGTCTTATCATTATCACTATCATCAGCTTCTTCACCATTCCTTGATCATTCTTGCTCTTCAGTATCATTATCAATATTATCCATATCCTCTCTATTCCTGATATTCTAAAGACACAAACATATCAAGTTAATATTAATTCATTCACAACCATTTTACTCACAAATCTCTAACATTAAGATACAATACCATCGTATTTCACTAACTTCTTTTAAACGTTTCCACTCCCTTGTGCCAGCTTTTAGGGGATTAAAATATTGATAGTATTAACCGTAGACTTTTATTGTACCAGCTGGTTGCAAAGAACTCAACATTCAATTGTTCTTGCAACCCAAGCTTAAGGTCTGTGAACAAAAACACAAGCTAAACGTATTTTTATGGGGGGGGGGAGGGGGTAGTGTGGAAGATTGATGGACTATGATGGTAGAGGAAGAAGAAAGAAGAGAAAGAGAGAGAGAGGGGGAGGGGAGGAGAAAGAGAGAGGGAGGGGGAGGGGAGGAGAAAGAGAGAGAGAGAGAGAGAGAGAGAGAGAGAGAGAGAGAGAGAGAGAGAGAGAGAGAGAGAGAGAGAGAGAGAGAGAGAGAGAGAGAGAGAGAGAGGCAGAGTGAGAGAGATAAATAGAGAAGATATATATATAGAGAGAGAGAGACGCAGATAGATAGATAGATAGATAGTGAGAGAGGCAGAGATAAGTAGATAGATAGAGGAGATAGATAGATAGAGGAGATAGATAGATAGAGAAGATAGATAGATAGAGAGAGAGACAGAGAGAAACAGAGACAGACAGACAGAGAAAGAACGAGAAAGAGAGAAAAAGAGTGACAGAAAAAAATTATATCTCAAATCCACGCAACTTATATCTCATTATATATAAATTCGATTAAAGAATTTGGTACTTGAATTGGTACTATATCTATTTATGGCCCACAAAGAGGGATTTAGAAATGTTTATGACACTTTTACGAGCTATTTGTGACAAGTTGTTGTGTTCATCTTTTATATGAATGGCGGACCAAGTGGTTTGTTCTGTTACTATCGATTTGTTTGTCTCGCTCGTTTGCTCTTTCGTGCTCTCTCTCTCTCTCTCTCTCTCTCTCTCTCTCTCTCTCTCTCTCTCTCTCTCTCTCTCTCTCTCTCTCTCTCTCTCTCTCTCTCTCTCTCTCTCGTTTTTTTTTTCTTGTCTCTCTCGTTTGGTCTCTGCCTGTTCTCTCTCATGCTCTCTTTCTCT
>NC_091556.1:2680229-2682729 GCF_042767895.1 Penaeus vannamei | reverse complement strand
CACGGGTCAAGTCTGTGGCACACTAACCCCGATGGACGGAGTGCCACGTGGTAAGAATGGTGCCAAGGTGCCAGGTTTGGCGATGGGTCGTTGGTAAGGTAGGATTGGAAAGGTCATTTGGGCGTGAATTTGACCTGTAAGGTTGGTAAGATAAGGGGCAGATTAAGGTCACGTGATAGGATTGCAGTGTCAGAACAGGTAGTGTGATAAGAGTACTGTGTCAAAGCAAGGTCACGTGATAGGATTACTGTGTCAGACCAAGGTAGTGTGATAAGACTATTGTGTCAAACGAAGATGATATGATGGGATTACTGTGTCAAAGCAAGGTGACGTGATAGGATTACTGTGTCAAACCAAGGTCACGTGATAGGATTACTGTGTCAAACCAAGGTCACGTGATAGGATTACTGTGTCAGACGAAGGTGACGTGATAGGATTGTAGTGTCAAGCCAAGGTGACGTGACAAGATTACTGTGTCAGATTAAGGTGACGTGATAGGATTACTGTGTTAAGCCAAGGTGATATGACAGAATTCCAGTGACAGACCAAGGTGACGTGACAGAATTCCAGTGCCAGACCGAGGTGACGAGATAAGACTACAGTGCCTCCAGGATGACGAGCCGAGACGAGCCCTGTGCCAAAAGGTAATGTGCAAAGGGATATGAGGTCACAGTGCCACAATAGCTTAAGCCAAAGACCTTGAAACCGCGAAGTGCCAAGAGCAAAGTTAAGGCTACAGTGCCACAGCTATGAAGCATACTATGTCAAGGTGCCTAGTTAAGGTAATTCTGCCAAGGTTGTGGAATGGATGGTGCCAAGTTTAAGGTCACGGGGAAATGGATGGTGCCAAGTTTAAGGTCACGGGGAAATGGATGGTGCCAAGTTCAAGGTCACGGGGAAATGGATGGTGCCAAGTTCAAGGTCACGGGGAAATGGATGGTGCCAAGTTCAAGGTCACGGGGAAATGGATGGTGCCAAGTTTAAGGTCACGGGGAAATGGATGGTGCCAAGTTTAAGGTCACGGGGAAATGGATGGTGCCAAGTTCAAGGTCACGGGGAAATGGATGGTGCCAAGTTTAAGGTCACGGGGAAATGGATGGTGCCAATTTTGAGATCACGGGGAAATGGATGGTGCCAAGTTGAAGGTCACGGGGGAATGGATGGTGCCAAGTTTAAGGTCACGGGGAAATGGATGGTGCCAAGTTGAAGGTCACGGGGAAATGGATGGTGCCAAGTTGAAGGTCACGGGGAAATGGATGGTGCCAAGTTTAAAGTCACGATGGAATGGATGGTGCCAAATTTAAAGTCACGGCGAAATGGATGGTGCCAAGTTTAAGGTCACGGGGAAATGGATGGTGCCAAGTTTAAGGTCACGGGGAAATGGATGGTGCCAAGTTTAAAGTCACGATGGAATGGATGGTGCCAAATTTAAAGTCACGGCGAAATGGATGGTGCCAATTTTGAGATCACGGGGAAATGGATGGTGCCAAGTTTAAGGTCATGGGGGAATGGATGGTGCCAAGTTTAAGGTCACGGTGAGATGGGTGGTGCCAAGTTTAAGGTCACGGGGAAATGGACAATGCCAAGCAAGGTCACGGGGAAATGGAAGGTGCCAAGTTTAAGGTCACGGGGAAATGGATGGTGCCAAGTTTAAGGTCACGGGGAAATGGATAGTGCCAAGTTCAAGGTCACGGGGAAATGGATGGTGCCAAGTTCAAGGTCACGGGGAAATGGATGGTGCCAAGTTTAAGGTCACGGTGAAATGGATGGTGCCAAGTTTAAGGTCACGGTGAGATGGATGGTGCCAAGTTTAAGGTCACAGGGAAATGGGTGGTGCCAAGTTTAAGGTCACAGGGAAATGGGTGGTGCCAAGTTTAAGGTCACGGGGAAATGGATGGTGCCAAGTTTAAAGTCACGGTGAGATGGATGGTACCAAGTTTAAGGTCACGGGGAAATGGATGGTGCCAAGTTTAAAGTCACGATGAAATGGATGGTGCCAAGTTTAAGGTCATGGTGAAATGGATGGTGCCAAGTTTAAGGTCATGGTGAAATGGATGGTGCCAAGTTTAAGGTCATGGTGAAATGGATGGTGCCAAGTTTAAGGTCATGGGGAAATGGATGGTGCCAAGTTTAAGGTCATGGGGAAATGGATGGTGCCAAGTTTAAGGTCATGGTGAAATGGATGGTGCCAAGTTTAAGGTCACGGGGAAATGGATGGTGCCAAGTTTAAGGTCACGGGGAAATGGAAGGTGCCAAGTTTAAGGTCACGGGGAAATGGATGGTGCCAAGTTTAAGGTCATGGGGAAATGGATGGTGCCAAGTTTAAGGTCATGGGGAAATGGATGGTGCCAAGTTTAAGGTCATGGGGAAATGGATGGTGCCAAGTTTAAGGTCATGGTGAAATGGATGGTGCCAAGTTTAAGGTCATGGTGAAATGGATGGTGCCAAGTTTAAGGTCATGGGGAAATGGATGGTGCCAAGTTTAAGGTCATGGGGAAAT
>NC_091556.1:2645229-2650229 GCF_042767895.1 Penaeus vannamei | reverse complement strand
GCAAAACCTGGTGTAACCTATGCGTTGGCAGATGCTCTTCTGCATGCTGTTTATAAGTTACTGGAATAATCTATTGTCCCCATGGTGATACCCAAGGAAATTCACGGAGTAAGTTATATAGGGTATACAGTTACACCGAAGAGTGCCAACCAGTATTCATGCTTGAATCAATACCCTTAACTCTGCAGATACAATGATTCACTTCTCCACATTTCATGTCTTGTAATGCATTAGAAGCACTGTGATATGTGATGCTGATTTTATCAATAAAATACTACTTCTGTTGCCTACAGTAATAATAGCAGCAATCTTGAAGTGAAATGTATTAGGCTGATATGTCTCTTGTATGTTTAGACAGATATCCCATCCAGATCTTTGAGCAGAACTTTTTATCCTGGTTTATATATTGTTAACACATAAGTCTTGTTGTGAGTTTGCTTTGGACTACAACAAAATCAAAGTAAATAAAGCAATTTTAAACTTCTAAAAATTCACAGCGGAAATGTGACCTCTTTTGCCAGAACAAGCTGTATGATCCTTGCCAGTCATGTTAATGAATGTATATCATTACCTAATATTAAATCTTGCCTCATTAAGCTATGCAAATTTATAGCTACATTAAATTTGCTAGTTTAAGAGTGAACGTTAAACTCCTAATCCATATCAACCCACTTCACTTCTACCTCTCACTCACACTCTCACTCTTACTCTCTCCCCCTCACTATCTCTCTCTCTATTTCTATCCCTATCTATCTCTATCTTTCTCTCTGTCCCTCTCTCTTTCTCTCTGGCCTTCTCTCTCTCTCTCTCTACCCCTCTCTCTTTCTCTTTGTCCCTCTCTCTTTCTCTCTGGCCTTCTCTCTCTCTCTCTTTCTATCTGTCCCTCTCTCTTTCTCTCTGACTCTGTCTCTGTCTGTCTCTCTCTCTGCCCCTCTCTCTTTCTCTCTGTCATTTTCCTTCTTTTTCTCATCTGTACTTCTCTCTCTATCTCTTTACCTCTTTCTTCTTTCACTTTCTCTCTCTCTCGTTCTCTCTGTCCCTCTCTTCTTTCTCCTGTACCTCTCTCTCTCTCTCTCTCTCTCTCTCTCTCTCTCTCTCTCTCTCTCTCTCTCTCTCTCTCTCTCTCTCTCTCTCTCTCTCTCTCTCTCTCACGCCTCTCTCTATTCTCTATTCTCTCTCTCATTCTCTCTCTCATTCTCTCTCTTCTCATTCTCTCTCTCTCATTCTCTCTCTCTCATTCTCATTCTCTCTCATCTCTCTCATTCTCTCTCATTCTCTCTCATTCTCATTCTCTCTCATTCTCTCTCATTCTCTCTCCCTCTCTCTCTCCCTCTCATTCTCTCTCTCTCTCTCTCTCTCTCTCTCTCTCTCATTCTCTCTCTCTCTATCTCTCATTCTCTCTCTCTCTCTATCTCTCATTCTCTCTCTCTCCTATCTCATTCTCTCTCTCTCTATCTCTCACCATTCTCCTCTCTCTATCTCTCGCATCCTCTCTCTCTCTCTCTATCTCTCATTCTCTCTCTCTCTATCTCTCACTCTCCTCTCTCTCTCTATCTAATCTCTCTCTATCTCTCATTCTCTCTCTCTCTATCTTTCACATTCCCTCTTCCTCTCTATCTCTCATTTCTCTCTCTCTATCTCTCATTCTCTCTCTCTCTCTCTCATTCTCTCTCTCTCTCTCTCATCATTCTCTCTCTCTCTCTCTCTCTCTCTCTCTCTCTCTCTCTCTCTCTTCTCATTCTCTCATTCTCTCTCTCTCTCTCTCTCTCTCTCTCTCTCCCTTATTCTCTCTCTCTCTCTCTCTTCTCATCATTCTCTCTCTCTCTCTCACTCCACCTCTCTCTCTCTCTCTCTCATCACCTCTCTCTCTCTCTCATTAATATTCTCTCCAACTCTTTCCTGGTGTTTTTTGATTACTATGAAACTTATAACTGCTTTCCCTCTCTCTCTCTCTCTCTCTCTTTGCTCTTCTCTCTCTCTCTCTCTCTTGCTCTTCTCTCTCTCTCTCTCTTTCCTCTTCTCTCTCTCTCTCTCTCTCTCTTGCTCTTCTCTCTCTCTCTCTCTCTCTTGCTCTTCTCTCTCTCTCTCTCTTTGCTCTCTCTCTCTCTCTCTCTCTTTCTCTTCTCTCTCTCTCTCTCTCTTTGCTTTCTTCTCTCTCTCTTCTCTTTGCTATTTCTCTCTCTCTCTCTCTCTCTTTATCCCGGCTCTTCTCTCTCTCTTTCTCTTTCCTCGCTCTTCTCTCTCTTTCTCTTCGCTCTTCTCTCTCTCTTTCTCTTTGCTCTTCTCTCTCTCTCTCTCTCTCTCTCTTGCCTCTCTCTCTCTCTCTCTCTCTCTCTCTCTCTCTCTCTCTCTCTCTCTCTCTCTCTCTCTCTCTCTCTCTCTCTCTCTCTCTCTCTCTCTCTCTCTTTGCTCTTCTCTCTCTCTCTCTCTCTCTGCTCTTCTCTCTCTCTCTCTCTCTCTTTACTCTTCTCTCTCTCTCTCTCTTTGCTCTTCTCTCTCTCTCTCTCTCTCTCTCTTTGCTCTTCTCTCTCTCTCTCTCTTTGCTCTTCTCTCTCTCTCTCTCTCTCTCTCTTTGCTCTTCTCTCTCTCTCTCTCTTTGCTCTTCTCTCTCTCTCTCTCTTTGCTCTTCTCTCTCTCTCTTTGCTCTTCTCTCTCTCTCTCTCTCTCTTTGCTCTTCTCTCTCTCTCTCTCTCTCTCTTTGCTCTTCTCTCTCTCTCTCTCTCTTTCCTCTTCTCTCTCTCTCTCTCTTGCTCTTCTCTCTCTCTCTCTCTCTCTCTTTGCTCTTCTCTCTCTCTCTTTGCCCTTCTCTTTCTCTTTGCCCTTCTCTTTCTCTTTGCTCTTCTCTTTCTCTTTGCTCTTCTCTTTCTCTGTTGCTCTTCTTTCTCTTTGCTCTTCTCTTCTTCTTTTGTTCTTTCTCTTTCTCTTTGCTCTTCTCTTTCTCTTCTGCTCTTCTCTTTATCTTTGCCCTTCTCTTTCTTCTCATTCTCTCTGCCCTTCTCTTTCTCTCTGTACTTCTCTGTCTTTCTCTCTGCCTTTCTCTCTCTCTTTCTCTCTGTCCTTCTCTCTCTTTCTCTCTGTCTTCTCTCTCTTTCTCTCTGTCTTCTCTCTCTTTCTCTCTGTCCTTCTCTCTCTTTCTCTCTGTCTTCTCTCTCTTTCTCTCTGTCCTTCTCTCTCTTTCTCTCTGTCCTTCTCTCTCTTTCTCTCTGTCCTTCTCTCTCTATCTCTCTGTCCCTCCCTCTACCTCTGCCCGTCTCTCTTTCTCTCACCCCATCTCTTTCTCTCGGCCCCTCTCTCTTCCTCTAAGCTCCTCTCTCTTTCTCTATGCCCCTCTCTCTTTCTCACTGTCTCCCTCTCTCTTTCTCAGTTCCCTTCTCTCTTTCTCACTGCTCCCCCTCTCTCTTTCTCACTGTCCTCCTCTCTCTTTCTCACTGCCCCCCCCCCCTCTCTCTCTCTCTCTGCCTGTCTGTCTTAATTAAACTAGTCACTGTATATGGGACTTTGGCCACAATGAAACTCATCACAAACAACAGGGAAAAAAACACTGCTCGACAAAGCAACTGAAGTGACCCTCACTCACAAGCCTATATATAATCAAGGATTGTTATATATGCTATACATGCCAGCTAAGTCCAGCTGTGAAGTTGATTGTTGGATGGAATGACAGCAATTAAATTCTATGGGGATGTGGTCCAATAGGTTATTATTACTGATATTCACATACCATACTGCAACATAGAGCTTCCACTTATAATTTGGAGGCCTTATTCCATGTAATAAAAAAATAGTGCTATTTATATGATAAAGAAAAAATGGTCATATGTGGTACACATATGACCAATGTGGTCAGAAACAAAAAAGCCGCTTTCCAATATTTATAACACACATTTCATCACCAACTACGTGTAACAGATCATATACAGAGTTTTATTGCTTCTAAAGATATGATATGGAAATCCTGGATAATAATTCATGTTTCTCACTCTCACCTATATCAAATTCACTCATTTCTGGTGTCATAGTTTCTGTTAGAAACTTCGCAAAGAACAAAGAACAAATCACCCTTTTTCACACGTCAAGACATAGTTAAATCTTTAGAGAAAAATATTAATAAACAATTCCAATACAATGGCAATGCCTTAAACAAAAGGATTTTTTTTCATGATCATATGGCCTACATTCTATGCATCTCTGCTTGACACTTGCTGCGACCAGTAATGAATGGCCTAAAGTCTTAAGGAAAACATACTGATACACCTGCAGTAACTCAAGCACTTGCCATACACACATAGTCTAGAGCTACTCGACTGGCACTTCAATATCAAATGAAGAACCAGTCTAGAATACATCTTGTTGCTAGATGAAGGTCAGTTCTAAAAAAATAGACTACCATAAATATTACAAACACACCTGTATAACTGATTTTTTAAATTCAATTATAACAGTCGTGCTCTATCCATATTTACTAAAAACTCGCTGGAAGGCTTAAAATCATATCACCAACCCAAGAGGGAAAGTGTGAAACAATTACCACTGATTCTGCACTTCCTACTCTGGAGAATAAATTACGGGGGGACAAGAGTTGGAATTGATATCCTATTTGACAATAAATCCCCAGCAGAATCTACAAACTCTACCTTAAAAAATGTGTGTGACTGAGGTTCCAGCAGGCCAGGATGATTGTTGCATAGGCTAGTGACTGCCACAATGAAGGATAGGTGAAATGATCCTCAATAATACAAATCAAATATATGTATACTTTAAAAACAGTGTCCATGCAAATAAAAGAGGCAATTACGTATAAAATTCTGTCTGTTAACTAGTCTGCAAACAATAGCATTTTTTCCTATGATTACTGTATTTGCTCAAAATTAAAGATGTGTAACTGTGCACTACTTGAAATTTCTGGAGCACTGTTCTATGCTTACCAATTTTTTTCCTGTGCTGTAGAAATTTGGCCATGTTTCTTTAATGTCAAAGATATCGGTTGCCCTTTCCATTAA
>NC_091556.1:2643310-2644729 GCF_042767895.1 Penaeus vannamei | reverse complement strand
TAGGTTGATTTATAGTGAAATTTTGCTGAAGGTTGTATATAAGTGTTATTCACATTTTAGAATGAATAAAATTCTTGATGTTTTTCACATACATGTGTTTCATATTTTGATAAAACCAAGCCTTATTATCAAGTGCCTTGTGATGTTTTATGAAGAAAACATTGTTGAAATAGATAAATAAAATTCAAAAGATTTTGTCATTCTGATGATAATATCTACAACTTTTTCCTTTCAAGGCAAACTGTGTACTGATGGAACTGTAAGTGCCGCTTGTATATTTTGATTCAGCACGATGGTCTCTTCTACTACTATTTGCTTCCTAAATATCTACATGTTTATGTTGCATTGCATTTTGATGTTGAATGATAAATAAATGCCTTTTTAAGAGAAGATAGATCTTAATCAATTGTTTTTAATTTTTGTTTTATTTTCTAAATTTTTATTAGACATTTAGACATGGGCTAGGGTGTGATGTGTTTATTTATTGTTACTAATATCGTTCGGATTCTGATTATTAATATTCTTTTAGGAATTATCATTTTTGTATTTTTTTTAGTTTAGTGTCTTTTTGTTGATTTTTTTTGTTTTGTTTTGGTAGTTGAACATGATGTCAAAACCCGATCGTGTTCCCCGTTCCGTTAATATTGGAAATGCAACCTATCTTATCTGTACAGAGCGAGCAATGGCAGAGTTTTGTCATACGAGAGGTTTCAGTTGCAAGAATAGGAGTTCAGTAAATAATGGCCTCCTCCTCCTCCTCATCTTCGTCTTTTCTCCTTTCCCTGTTTCCTCTCTCTTTCTTCACGTTTTTTTTTTTTTTTTTTTTTTTTTTTTGTCTGTCCTGTTTTCTTCTTTTTATTCACCATCTTTTTGTCTTTTCTTATTTTTCAGAATTTCTTCACTATCTTTTTCATCTTTCCCATTTTCCTTTTTTCTTTGTCTATTTCTTTCTCCCCCCCCTTTTTCTTCTTCTTCTTCTTCTTCTTCTTCTTCTTCTTCTTCTTCTTCTTCTTCTTCTTCTTCTTCTTCTTCTTCTTCTTCTTCTTCTTCTTCTTCTTCCCCCCTTTCCTCTTTTTTCTTCACCTCCACATTCTAGTCCTCCTCTCTCTTTGCCGTGGAAGAAATATATACGTAAAACTTTTTTAGATTCATTTTGTGCCTTAAGCTTTTCCAATGGACTTTTGACCCACTTCTTCCACGTTCATTGTCGTAAATGTCTTTGTTGACGTGCTCGCTTTTTTAGCCGTCCATTGTAGCTGTGCTAAATGAGGAAGGATCATTACTGTTATTTTACTTTTTAGATTATTTTTATTGCGATTGTTATCAGTTACGTTCATAATTAATCATTTGCCTAATTTTGATATTCATTAAGTAAGTTTTATCATTGCAAAAGATATTTTATTCTTCTTTTTTTGTGAA
>NC_091556.1:2635810-2638310 GCF_042767895.1 Penaeus vannamei | reverse complement strand
GAGGCTTGGTTATACTTTATGCTGCAAGCAATTTAACAGGTATCTGCTTTCTATATCCTTACCAATATATGCTCTTACTTGCTACATGGATCAGTAGCTGTATTCTCATGAAAGTTTATTATTCTGAAGAAAAAAAAAAAGCCTGAAAACTGTAGTATGTATGAAGCATCTATTTTTTATGCTTGCTTGAAACTGCATACCCCAGCTGTTTGATACTTATCATTGCTTTATTAGGAAAAAAAAAATAGAACAAATAAATAAACCAATAAAAGATAACGAACCAAGTAACGTAACTCGATCTCACTTGATTGGAATAGATCTCCGCGGCACTCATGTCTACTTTGACGAGAAAATTAACCTGGTCAGTGTTTGCATATCCTCCCTGTTTACAAGCAACCCAGCATCATCACCTTCCCTTTGACCTCTCTGCAGTTTCAGGTATGTTTTCCTGCAGTTTCCCTTCTTACATGTAGTTTCCTAATGGTGATGGTATCTTATAGTTAGCTATAACTGGACTAGGGATGGGATATGCTTGAAAAGCTAATGAGAGACATAAACGAGTGTTGGAATATTTTGGGAGCGGCACTCGGAGAACGTCATAGGTCTCCAAGAGAGGAAAGGAACCGACTCCCATGATTAATTATTCTTCACACACCCCCCCTGCCCCCTTACCCCTCCCTCCCCAGATTAATTTTTTGCCTTTACTAATTTTCTCTTCTGGAAGTCAGAGGCAGAGATAACATTTTGGAGGATGCATGTACATTATATAGATTGTTTGGATACTTTTAAAGATGTTAGTGTCAACAAAATTATACTATTTTATGTTTTGTGAGTGTTTTGTCTGTTTTTCCCCAAATTTAGATTTTTTCTCTTTCTCTCTCTCTCTCTCTCCATTGAAAGCTTTTTGGCCTCTTGCATGTTTCTCATCATCCTCAAGGACCGTGCATGTTTTGTATTTCTTTTTTAATTAGGTTTTATAAAGGCGAATGTCTTTGTTAATCCTCTGGTAATATGATTATAGATATATTTCTAGTTTGTATAGATTTGCAGAATGTTCAATGTTACAATATATGATACAGATTTTTTTGTTAGCAGAAGCTTGAATATCAGTAATGTACTTTCATTCTCAAACCAGGCCATGATTTTAAAGATTTTTTGTTGCTTTTTTCCGTATCTTCCACAGGCAGGAAACCGTCCACATGTAGCTGTCTGGACCGGAGGTGTGAAGCTAGTGCCTACAATCGTCATTTGCGTAAATATCAAACCACAAATCTCAGATTAGAAAAGGTAACCATTTGTCACAAAATCAAATTTAGAGTAAATAATATAAAAAAGCAGGGATAAGTGCCTAAAAAATAATGATAATGAAACTTTCCTCTGGTAGATTATCCTTAAAAGAGGATGTATGGAAATCTTTTTTGATATTAAGATGATAGTTTTCAAATTGTGAAATGATTTATCATATTGTTAGATTTGATGCATTATCCAAAAGATAGCATTGCTCTGCTCGCGTATGCTGAGCATTGTATGAGATGTAGTATCATTCCAATGTGCAAAGGCTGACTCCAAAATAGTGCATAATTTTTGTATATAATCTTTATAGTTATTGATGAATTTGGATAGAACATGTTAGCTATTTTCACAAAATCAGATCCTTGATGACTATTGGCAAGGAAGGAAAAATCATCTGGTGATATGCTAAAAATATATATTAAAAGAGATGAAAGGTAAAAGGATAGATTGCCTTATTAGTGAGTTCAGACAAATGTAAATGAAATGTAGCAGTGGTAAAGAATACGAGTACTAGTGGATGATGGATGAAAATGTCCTCTAATTATCCAAGGGGTGCTGTGAACAAGGTCCCTTTGGCGTGTTTGTGTGTGTATGTGCTTGTGTACATGGATGTTAGGGTGAGGTTATGGTGTGTGTGTGTGTGAGTTTACGTGCTCCCGGGCACTGTATGTGCGTGTTTGTTTTTATGGATGTGTATGAGTGTGTGTGAATATGGCAGTTGGTGGTGCATTGTTACAAGTACATGCTTGTATTTTAGATATGAAATGATGATAAATGATTAATATTTAAATGTGCAATAACTCTAGAGGGAGTGTTTAATTTATTGAATAGGCTCACAACAGAATAGCTCTTACTTAGAAAGATAGCTTGAATTGCATTTAAGTGTTTGCATTGAGTAAAATGTGTGACGAAATTTTATTGGCGATCTCACAAATCCTGTTCCAAGCATGTCTTGTTTGCTTACTCAAAGCAGGAATGTACAATATAAAGCAATGATCTATGTGTTATAAGTAAGCAATATAGTGCCTCAAACCAGGGAAGAAGGAGATGGAGAATTTGAATTTTGAGAGATTTAAAATGTATAACGATATAGGACTTACAATTTTATTTGGATGCATCATGAAAAAAAAATAGGAAGAAAGCGACATTGCAACTGTATTTGTAATGTCAGAAACCTGGTGCTGATATAAGCAAAATAAGCTATACC
>NC_091556.1:2620810-2628310 GCF_042767895.1 Penaeus vannamei | reverse complement strand
AATGTTGGGGTGTAAGATTTTTTCATTTTATTTATTTATTTCATCTATGTAATTTTTTTTCTAATGCGATCGTGGGTTTCATTCCTCCTCCCCCCCCCCCCCTTTCTATCAGACCCTCAATATGCATGGTCCAGGTAAATATATTGGAAACTGATTTTTTTTTCTTCTTCTTCTTCTTTTTTTTATTGATTTCTTATTATGTCTTGTCTCTTTCCCTAGTGCAATAAGAATGTAGTGCAATTCACCTTTTGTAATGGCCAGTTCAAAGGTTCGACTAATATTGTAAGGGTTTTTCAGGATATGTGACGTATGATTTTCATATAGAATAAAAAAAATCTAATTCTAGCAAATTTATCTGGAAGTAGTTTTTCTATGTATGTTTTCATAGTTCCTTTTGCATATGCTGTGTTCATTGTGATTATTATTTTTTTTTTTCTATATTTGTCTTTTTCTTGGTAATTTTTCAGTATATTGATTACTGCTTTATGTCTTCAGCTGGATGGTATTTTCGTAATGTGCCTCAGTAGCCAAGAAATAAAGAAAAAACAAATTAGAGAGTCTTTTATTGAGTAGACTACCTTATCTACGTGACAGATGATTTGTATTGGTTTGTTTAACCCCATGCTGCTGGGAAAAGGTAGTGTTCGCTCAAGTATTTTAAGTCCCGCATCATTTTAGCCAAGATTACTTTTCATAGGCATAACATTCCCCATAAGGTCTTTACTAGAGAAGAATCTTGCCTTATCAGACTATGCCGATCCCCTCACCCCACCCCCGTCAGAGTTTTGGCCACGTGTAAAGCACTGTCGCTCCACAGTTCGCTGCCCTCATTGGCCCAGCCTGGTCGTGTGTCCCAAGATCTTGATAGGGTTAGAGATGACTGCATGGAATCTTGATGGGAGACTGGAAACCTGTAGCCATTTTTTTCGCCTGTGTCGACTGATTCAGAAACATATATCTCGGTATTTGGGGGACAAATGTTACCAGCTGTTACCTGTTATTACTGAAATGTACCATTTTCAGATACTTAGTTCTGAGATCATATAGGCCATCACCTTCCATTTCCCATTTTTTTCTCTCTCTTACTGCTGACTCTTTACAATTTTGTCTCTAGGTGTTTAAGTACACTAACAGCAATTTCCACCACCACCATCTGCCAGGTGGTGCAGGAGACCAGCTGATTGGACTCTGAGTACTTTCTTTTCAATCCCTGTAGCTCAAGTGGGTGATCCACTTTTGGGAAGGACATAAAAAAGGTATATGAGTTTAAATTCTTAAATAGTCCACTTCTTAGAATGGTAGCCTTTTTAGCTGCCAAAGGGTTTTAACTTAAGCCTTTGCCCAGAACATTGTCCCAAACCACAGAGCGGACTCAGGAGGTTTTCATCAAAGTGGATCTGACAAGCTAGTTTTTTCTTTATAGACAGATACTTGTAAAAACAAAGCAAAACAAAAAGATTATTTGTGTGAATGTGCATCTATATGCATATGCATAAATAAATGTATCATTCATGTATGCTTATGCATATGTGTGGCATATGTTGGTCCTGATGGGCCACGGTTCTGCACCAGACAGTCTCACCGCATTCGCTCCACCAATCGAGACTGATGCTTATAGTTGGTAATTTCTCATGTTGCGTCGCCCAGTTGTTGCAGCACTGGGGCGTTCTCTATGTTGCACACACACACACACGCAGGTCACACGCACGCACACACACACGCAGGTCACACGCACGCACGCACACACACACACACACACACACACACACACACACACACACACACACACACACACACACACACACACACACACACACACACACACACACACACACACACACACACACACATATCTGTGTGTGTGTGTGTCTCGTAATTACTTGACTAAAGATATGCATTTTTTTTCTTTATTTAATATTTGGAAAGACTTAGAAGACATACGTTGCCTTTTGAATATCATGTGCTCAGTCACTCTCATATACCCGCCACCCACACGCACACACACACACTAGACTCTTGCCTAATATTCAATATCCTCAATTGCGCCTTCGGTGTCTACACTATATGCAATCTGGCGCTCTTCTCTCTATTCTCTTCTCTTCTCTCCTTTCCTCTTTCTTCTCTCTCTCTCTCTCTCTCTCTCTCTCTCTCTCTCTCTCTCTCTCTCTCTCTCTCTCTCTCTCTCTCTCTCTCTCTCTCTCTCTCTCTCTCTCTCTCCATGTATGTATTATATACACATAATGAAAACACACACACACACACACACACACACACACACACACACACACACACACACACACACACACACACACACACACACACACACACACACACACACGCATATACACACACATACACGCGCGCGCACACACACA
Source organism: Penaeus vannamei (assembly GCF_042767895.1). NCBI lineage: Eukaryota > Metazoa > Arthropoda > Malacostraca > Decapoda > Penaeidae > Penaeus > Penaeus vannamei. The sequence continues at coordinate 2,625,935 of NC_091556.1, read as the reverse complement.
CACACACACACACATACACACACACACACACACACACACACACACACACACACACACACACACACACACACACACACACACACACACACACACACGCATATATACACGCGCGCACACACACGCATATATACACGCGCACACACACATATACACGCGCGCGCACACATATACACGCGCGCACACACACACACACACACATACACGCGCGCGCACACACACACACACACACACACACACACACACACACACATATATATATATATTATATATATATAAATATATAAATACATATATATACATATATACATATTTACATATATATATATATATATATATATATATATATATATATATATATATATATATATATATTTATATATTTATATATATATATACATATATACATATATATATATATACATATACATATACATATATACATATATACATATATACATATATACATATATACATATATACATATATACATATATATATATATATATATATATATATATATATATATATATATATATATATATACATATGTGTATTTACTTATACATATAATGTATACACACATAGCTAATATCCACTAATATCCCGTACACCCTACCTGGAAATTCGAAGAAAAATCCAGAAATTCCCAGATTCTTCTTCTTCTTCTTCTTCTTCTTCTTCTTCTTCTTCTTCTTCTTCTTCTTCTTCTTCTTCTTCTTCTTCTTCTTCTTCTTCTTCTTCTTCTTCTTCTTCTTCTTCTTCTTCTTCTTCTTCTTCTTCTTCTTCTTCTTCTTCTTCTTCTTCTTCTTCTTCTTCTTCTTCTTCTTCTTCTTCTTCTTCTTCTTCTTCTTGGTAACAGTACTAAATACTTTTTGAAAAATCTTAAAAAAAAACATTCATAAATTTCAACAAACACCTGAGCCAACCACGATCATACGAAGAATTAAACTCAGACTATCATAAGAATACATTCAATTAATTCAATATAAACACACATGACTTATGCCAGATTTGAGACGAAATCGACCTCGAAAAAGTTTTTTTTTTTTTTTACGTTATTGAGCAAACTTAAGCAAACTGCAAAACCGTGTCGCGAATTTTTGATGAAACGTCCTGTCTTAATATAATGCTATTTTTTAATTTAATGTTTGTCTGAAAAGCATTATTAATCTCATTTTTTTCTTTTTTTTTATCGGACAAGTGGATTTATCAGAAACAAAATAGAGATTTTATGGTACCTATTAGTGCTACTTTTTTTTTTTTTTTTTCTTTCTTTTTGCATGTGTGTGTGGGGGGGAGGCAAAATAAAGCAAAAAAATCTGAAGATACGATTACACAACAGTCAAGCAATAAGGCATAAGCGTGGTCTTAGCAAAGCATTATATCAATAAAACTGCAGCACAGGATGTTATGAGTGTAGGTGCAAGGTCGAGTAAGTTGACTTTAATTCCCTAATGTATATTCCCTCATTTTATTTATCTATTTCTTTCTTTATTTTTTCAAGAAACAGGATGGCTCTTTTTTAAGTTTATTTATATACTATTATTTTTTTTTTTAAGAAACAGGATGGCTCTTTTTAAAATTTATTTATTTATTTACTATTTTTTTAAGAAACAGGATGGCTCTTTTTAAAATTTATTTATTTATTTACTATTATTATTATTATTATTATTATTATTATTATTATTATTATTATTATTATTTTTAAGAAACAGGATGGCTCCTTTTAAAGTGATCAAATTTCCAATTAATTTTGTCTGTTTCTGGGAGTGAGCTGTTTTAAACGATGCTCAAATAATTAATCCATCATATATCATAAACGAAAAATCGAGATTTTTTTTTTTTTTTTTTTTTTTTTTTTTTTTTTTTTTTTTTTTTTTTTTGTCTGAAGGGTTACAGAAATCAGTCATGTTTTATGGAACCTGTAAGGTAACAACTGATAACAGTTTAGTGTTTTAAACATTTACGATGATTTGATGTTTTTTAAACGCTTTTGAAAAATCCCAAAGTCCCTGGCAAATCTGTCTGGAAATTCCAATAAAAAAAAATTGGGATTTCGGAAATCACGAAAATCGTACGCTATTTTGGGTAGTGAAAAAACAGCCCTCCTGCTCCTGTCTTAGCAAATCCATAAACAAAGACGTCTTCAAAAATATAAGATTCAATACTATCACACGTGTAGCCCCGTGACAGGTGAAAACACGTGTTCCAAATAAAAAATGTGTAATACAGCTGTCTTTCTTTCCAAGAATCTAAATCGATCCTTCGTATTTGCACATCCTTATGGCCCTTAGTCTTGATAAAGGAATCAGGTCTCGTTGAAATCCAATAAAACGGATTCGAATCCTTATGCAGCAGCTCTTGTCGATGCTTTTTTTGTCGATTCAAGGGAGTTTATTGCGTCACAAAAAGCCCGCCCTGCTTTCCAGCCACCTATTGTTAATCAAATGAGAGACTATTGTCCGAATGGCATTAAAATTCTCCTTAATGAACGCCAGTTTAATCTCCTCCTTAATATGACAATTAAATGAACAACAGAATTCTCTTGAGCTCTCAAAAAGGGACCAAATCGTCAAATAAACCACCCTTTTAAGCCTATAAGAGAGATAAATGGCGTATACATTTTTCTAGGTTAACTTCAGTCGGGAAATGGGATGTTAATTATATCAAGGCTGACGGCTGAGTGACTTAATAGTTCCTGGTAATAATAACTTTTATAATAGGTCTTGAAGGTAATATTGCAACAATGAGGTACAGAATTATGGCGATAATGTATTTTGAGAGAAAAGGGAGAATGGGGACTGATAGATTAATAGACAGACAGTGATAAAGAAAAATAGAGAGAGAAAAACAAAAACAAAAACGAATAGTATAAAAGAAGGTAGAGATAGAGATAGGTTGATAAAGGGAACGAGAGGGAGAATTTGCATTATATTCACTCAACATTTTCGTCCTATAAAAATAAGGATAATACATGAATAGATTTAAGCCGTACGGCCTAATATGGCATTTATATTGTATATATCTCCTATGTATGAAGCTACACGCACGCACATAGTCACACACGGACATAGATGCACACACAAACACAAACACACACACAAACACACACACAAACGCACACACAAACGCACACACAAACACACACACAAATACACACCCACACCCACCCACAACCACACACCCACACACACACACACACACACACACACACACACACACACACACACACACACACACACACACACACACACACACACACACACACACACACACACACACCCACACACCCACACACACCCAACCATCCACCCACCCACCCACACACACACACCCACACCCCACCCACACACACCCACACTCACACTCACACTCAAACACCCCCCACACACACCCACACATCCCCCCCCCCCCCACACACACACACACCTACACAAATACAACAGAACATCCCCACATCAAACACGACCAAAGCTAAGATACAGGTTTCCATTTATTTGCAAAGTACACAGTCATCACAGTACACCGTTCATGCTTAACCTGTTACTGCCGGTTGAATTGGGTGATTTTCTTCCGGTAATTACCAAACTAGGCTTTCAGGACTCCAATCCCATTGTTCACTCGTTTCGTAATTGCTTTCCTATTTCTGTTTATTTATCTGTCTATTTTTATTCCCTAATTTGTCTATCTATTTTTATTCTCTAATTTGTCTATCTATTTTTATTCTCTTATTCCCTTGTTTCGTAATTTCTTTCCTATTTCCGTTTGGTTATTTATTTGTCTATTTGTATTCCCTTGTTTCTTAATTGCTTTCCTATTTCTGTTTATTTAGTTATTTGTCTATTTTTATTTCCTTGTTCCCCTGTTTCCTAATTCCTTTCCTATTTCTCCTTGTTTATTTGTTTATCTATTTTTATTCCCATGTTTCCTATTTCCTTTCCTATTTTCTGTTTATTTATTTGTCTATCTATTTCTATTCCCTTATTCCCATGTTTTCCAATTTCTTTCCTATTTCTGTTTATTTATTAATGTTTATTTCTATTCCCTTATTCCTATGTTTCTCAATTTCTTTCCTATTTCTTTTTATGTATTTGTCTATCTACTTTTATTAGATAATTACGTTTTTTTTTTTTTTTTAATCGAGAACCCGATGGATCCTTTAAAAAAGTATCCTGTCACAGAATGATTGATAATTGATAGTTTTTCTGCTTATTCTGCCTATTCCCTTGTTTCCTAATTTCTTTCCTATTCCTGTTTGTTCATTAGAAAAAGAGAAAAAAGAAAAAGAAGAAAATAAATAAAGAAAGAAAAACAAGAAAAAAAGAAAGAAAAGAAAGAAAAGAAAGAAAAGAAAAAATATATAAAACTATATATATATATATATATATATATATATATATATATATATATATATATATATATATATATATACATATATATTTACAGAATAAAAAACTCGATAATTTTACTACTTTATAAGGTAAGAAATCATATTTTTGGGTCAGTTATTTCCACAGACAAAAGGTAATCAGCCAACAGATTTTAAATAATTATAGATTTATGTTCTTATTCACCTCTTCTTTCTAATCTTTCTCTTTCTCTTCCATCTCCTCTTCCTGTTCTTTCTTTTTCTTCTTCTACTCCTATTCCACTTTCACTTCCTCTTCCTCCTTTTTCTCTTCCCCCTTCGTTCTTCTTTTTTTCATCACCTACTTCTCCTTTTGTTTCTTCTTCTTCTCCTCCTCCTCCTTCCCATTTATCCCCTTCTCTTTCTTCCTCTTCTCCTCCTCCTCCTTCCCCTCCATCCCCTTATCTTTCCTCCTCCTCCTCCTTCATCCCCTTCTCTTTCCTCCTCCTCCTCCTCCTTCCCTTCCATCCCCTCCTCCTCCTCCTCCTCCTCCTCCATCCCTTTCTCCTCCTCCTCCTCCTCCTTCCCCTCCATCCCCTTCCCCTTCCCCTCCTCCTCCTCCTCCTCTTCTTCCCCTCCTTCCATCCCTTTCTCCTCCTCCTCCTCCTTCCCCTCCTCCTCCTCCTCCTCCTCTTCTTCTTCTTCTTCTTCTTCTTCTTCTTCTTCTTCTTCTTCTTCTTCTTCTTCTTCTTCTTCTTCTTCTTCTTCTTCTTCTTC
>NC_091556.1:2608698-2620310 GCF_042767895.1 Penaeus vannamei | reverse complement strand
AATGATGATAAAATCTATAACAATGATAACATTAATGGGAATAATAATAATAATAATAATAATAATAATAATAATAATAATAATAATAATAATAATAATAATAATAATAATAATAATAATAATAATAATAATAACAATAACAATAATAATAATAATGATAATAGTAATGATAATAATAATAATAATAATAATAATAATAATAATAATAATAATAATAATGATGATAATAATAATAATAATAATAATAATGATAAGAAAAGCAATAACAACAACAACAATAACAAAAATGAAAATGAAATGGCTAATAATTTATATGATAGAAATAATCATGATAACAATAATGATAAGCCAATGATAATAGTGGTCTTAATGTTATCAATGATATGAGAGGGATAGCATGACCACTGCTATTCATTATTAAAGGGTCATGATACCAACAATAATAATGATTATAAAAAAATCAATAATGATGATGTTCATAATGATGATGATATAAATAACAATGATAACCGTAATGGTGATAATAGTAAAGATAATGATGATGATATCAATAATGATAATGATAATGATAAAGATGATGATGAAGGTAATAATAATAATAATGATAAAAATAATGATAATAATAATCATTATTGTGCTAATAATAATGATAACATCAATAACAATAATGTTGATAATGATAATAACAATAATAAGGATAATGATAATGGTGATAATGATAATAACAATGGTAATTATCATGGAATTGATAAAAATAGTAATAATGATAGGAATGATAATAACAACAGCAATAAGAATAATCTTAATAATAATGATAACGATAATAATAAACATCATCGTCATAATCAATATCATCATCATAATGATAATGATAATAATGATAATGAAAAGAAAAGAATCATAACAATAATAAAAATAAGGCTAGTGTGATGATGATGATGATGATGATGATGATGATGATGATGATGATAATAATAATAATGATAATGATAATAATAATAATAATAATAATAATAATAATAATAATAATAATAATAATTATAATAATGAAATCAATAATAACATTAATCGTCATAATAATAGTACTAATGATAACAATAATAACACTGATAATAATAATGATAATAATAATAACAATAATAACAATAATAATAATAATAATAATAATAACAATAACAATAGTGATAATGATCATAATAATTATTATCATTTGCTCTTCAAACTAATATATAACTATTTCTAATTCATCTTTGTGTACATGTTACTATGTGTTTGCGTTCATTAATGACAGTATTTGTGGAGATAATGATAATAATGACATGATAACGGCAATATACCAATGTCTACAGTGATAAAAAGACAAAGACAATAACAATATAAATTACAGTTACCGTAATGATAAATACGACAAAAACTAATTAATTGTGATAATTATTTAATAACGACAACAATAGTAAGGTTAGATATGACAACGAAATAGTTTTCTCGCAAATATCATAAAAGGAGGACAATATAACAATCGTAATAACAATGTAAATGGCTATAGTGATAGTACTAACCGTATTCATAATGATAGCAATAACTGCCATCGTATCAGTATGGCAGCATGATCACCATGAGTTAATTAATACCCATAAAACCTCTTTTAATAATCATTCAGAGGGCCGCCATGTCATCAGTCACTCTGGTATGAAAAGGGTTGCCTAATCTCAATTTAAAATACATTATTATTTGAAAGTGGAATATAAACGTCATATTCTTGATATTGGTTAGATTAGTATGCTTAGGACGAAGGTGCGTGTGTAGTCATTGCAATGCAAGGACTGTCTTCGAGAGCTGAAGGTATACACGTCAGGAATGAAAGAAAGAAAAAAAAATGTGTGCATGTGCGTGTGTGTGTAATAAATATACGAATGTGTATAAATGCACACATATATATATATGTACATATTGCGTGGGTGCGTGCGAGCGTGCGTGCGTGCGTGTGTGTGTGTGTGTGTGTGTGTGTGTGTGTGTGTGTGTGTGTGTGTGTGTGTGTGTGTGTGTGTGTGTGTGTGTGTGTGTGTGTGTGTGTGGTAGAAAAACCTACAATGCACAAACTACTGCTTCCTCTCCCTTGCCTCTTCAGACCCGAAGATGGAATCGAGGACGATTCTGAAACTGTTGTCTCACTTTCTTCAGTAAATCTAGTTTGTGCATTGTGGGTTTTTCTACCATAGTATCTACATGGTAGTGTTTTTCCATTCTTCACACACACACACACATATATATATATGAGAGAGAGAGAGAGCGAGAGCGAAAGAGAGCGAGCGAGAGAGAGAGAGAGAGAGAGAGAGAGAGAGAGAGAGAGAGAGCGAGAGCGAGAGAGAGAGAGAGAACGAGAGCGAAAGAGAGCGAGAGCGAGCGAGAGCGAGAGAGAGATAAAGGTGACTGGCCATATATTATGCACAGTTATGATAATGATCGTCACCATAGTAATAAGCGTGATAACAAGCCGGTAATTGGACCATTAGGAAATACCACCACAATGACTGCAATGATGGTATTTTCTATTACAGTTTCACGCCTAATAACAAGCCAATTAGGTCTGACACAATCATGATTATATTTGCAAATTACGGGCATAGTAATTAGTCCTACATATGAAATAATTTCATATCTGTAGAGATATATTCAGATATATAATAGATCTGATTTTAAAAAATTGATGATAAGTGTAATGATAATGAAAGTAATGCCGATAAGAAATGGTAATAATGATGATACTAATATTAATCCTAATAACTATGATCTTATTTTGGTAATTGTTATGATTAAATGATAATAATCATTCTTATAGTAATTACAGTGATGAAAGCAACAACAATGATCATAATGATGATAATAGTAATAACAACAATAACAGGAATAGTAATAATAATAAGATTAATGGTGATAATGATAATAATAAGAACAATTATAATAATAGTAATGATGTTGAAGAAAATAATAATAACAATAAAAACAAAGATAATAACAGTTATGAAAAAATAATGGTAATAATAGAAATAATAACAATGATAATGATAATAATAATAACAATGATAACAATAATAATAATATCAATGGTAACAATAATGATTTTAAGATTAACAATAATGAAAATAACTGATTATGATAATGTTAAAAAATAGATAATAATAATGATAATAATGATAACGAAAATTATAAAAGCAATACTAATTATTAAAACAGCCATAACTATTATCATAATCATCTTCATCATTATCATTACCAGTATCAGTGATGTCCTGATTACTTTCATAATCATTATTATTCTCATTATTCTCATTATTACTATTATCATTTTTATTACCATTATTTTCATTCTCATTATCATTACTAATTCATATTATTATTATTATCATTTCATTATTGTCATCACCATCATAATCATCATTAATACCTTTATTATTTTTTTATTATCATCATTACTGTCATTATCATTGATATCATCAACATAATCATTATCATAACAACTGTAATAATAACAACACTAACGATAAATATGATAATGATAACAATGATAATGATTATGACAATGACTATGATGCCGACAACCTCAAGAATATCAATAACACAAATACCCTAATTTCTTGCACAAACAACAACATTTACAACCTCACAACACCACATAAACAACAACATTCAACAGCATCTCATCAACTAAAAATAAAAAGTAAAACATTAAGCGTAGGAGAGAGAATACGAGAGAGAAGCCGGAAGTCGTCGTCCGGCCGGGAACTGGGACGCGAATATGGCGCCCTCTGCCCTCGGTTGTGTGAGAGGGAAACGGGCGTATATATATTTTTTTCTTTTGTTTTGTTTTATTATTATTGTTGTTGTTTTTTTGGGATGGTAATGTTTATTATAATCATTGTTATTGTTATTATTATTATTATCATTATGCCCTCGGTTGTGTGAGAGGGAAACGGGCGTATATATATTTTTTTCTTTTGTTTTGTTTTATTATTGTTGTTCTGTGTTTTTTTTTTTTTTGTGGGTATATCCATGTTGTTGTTTTTTGGGGGGATAATAATGTTTGTTGTAATCATTACTATTGTTATTATTATTATTATCGTTATGCCCTGGGTTGTCTGGGAGGGAAACGGGCGTATATATATATATATATATATATATTTTTTTTATTATTGTTTGCAATTGTTTGTTTGCTTTTTGTTGTTTGTTGCCGTGGGTATGTCCATGTTGTTGTTTATTGTTTATTTTGTATTTATTATTGTTGTTATTGTTTGTTCGTTTTCTGTTGCGTTGTTGTTGTTTTATGGGATAGTAATGTTTGTTATAATTATTATTGTTATCAACATTATTATCAGTAATATCATTGTTATTATTATTATCATTACTATTATTGTCATCTTAATTATTATTTCTATCATTATTACTATCATTAGTATCATTGTTATTATTATCATTATTTTATTCATTATTACTATCAGTCATTTTCATGCCAACACTAACATTATCATTAATATTGTTTTTATCATCATTACCAATATTTTGATTATAACTGGTATTATCATTATTAATTTTCACATATATATATATATATATATATATATATATATATATATATATATATATATATATATATACTACACACATATAGACACACATACACACATAGACACACACACACACACACACACACACACACACACACACACACACACACACACACACACACACACACACACACACACACATACACACACATACACACATATGTGTATATATATATATATATATATATATATATATATATATATATATATATAGATGAGTATATATATATATACATATATACATACATATATATAATCATACTTTTATTTTCTTTATCATTGTTATTATTACTAATATATTTTTATTATCATCATCATTATCCTCTTCATTATCATTAATATCATTATTATCTTTTTATTATCATCATTATTATTACTATCATCATTATCATTACTATCATCATTATTATTATATCATTATTGTTACTGTCAATATCATTATTATCATTATTATTTTCATTGTTATACTTATTGTTATTGTGATGATTATTATGGTCACTGTTATTGTTATCATTGTTATTATCATTATGATTTTATCATTATTAATATCACTGTAATTATCCTTGTAACTATCCTTATAACTATTATTACTATCATTACCGCGATTATTATTACAATTATCATTATCATCATCATTATCCACTATCACCGATTTTAGCACAATTATTAATTATCATCTGAAGCCCATTCACAGTACGAGTCCCAAATCCGGATAAGCGAGGGGAGGGGGGGAGGGGGGGCGTTGAGGCGGGGGGGGGGGTGGAGCCTCATCAATTATGCGGATCATAAGGGCGATTTCCATACGGTTCGGTCGCGGGCCGGAGTTACAATGACCGCCACGATCCACTGGGCCAGCAGAGTGTCGGTGGGAAATTGTGCTCTTGTTGGGCCAAGGAGGACTCCTGATAAGTTTAATTAGCTATTTTTTTTATAATTTTGAATAAGTTTGATTAGCTTACATCAGCTAACATGTTTTTTTTTTTTTTTTTTTCTTACGTGAATAGCTGGCTTTCTATTCTTTCATTCTTTCTTAGCTGGATCTTGACCTGCATTGACACTTTTGGTGGTATAAATCTCTTTTTTTTTCAGTGTGGCTCTTTGTATAGCTTACTATAATAATAATAATAATAATAATAATAATAATAATAATAATAATAATAATAATAATAATAATAATAATAGTAATAATAATAATAATAGTAATAATAATAATAATAATAATAATAGTAATGATTTTCTTTTATCCTTGTTTTATCCCACATCTCTCTCTCTCTCTCTCTCTCTCTCTCTCTCTCTCTCTCTCTCTCTCTCTCTCTCTCTCTCTCTCTCTCTCTCTCTCTCTCTCTCTCTCTCTCTCTAATAATAATAGTAAAGGGAGGAGGGGCGAGCACGAAGACTATTGGAAAAGTGAAGAGAACAGAAAGTGGAAGCGAGAAGTGGAGCCTCACACGCTGGTTCCGAGGCTGTCAAAGAGAGAGAAAGGGATGATAATGATGGAGGGAAGAAGGGAGGGTACAATAAACTAGATGGAAGGGAAAGAGAGACATTGGAAGAGGGTGAAAGACTCGAGGAAGAAAGATTAGTAATTAGGGTAGTTAGCGAAAGGAAACAGGAAATTAAGCGGTAATAGGCAGCTGTAAGAGGATGTTGAAGGACAAATATGAGTCGATTTGGCAAAACGGAAATGGAAATGGCTCTGGTGAATGCCTCTACCAAGAAGAAGAAAGAATACAGAGTAATGTATGAAAGTGGAGGAAGGGACCATACGATAGGCCTATATCCTTTACCGGCAGGCGCGATGCCACGGAGGGGGGGGGGGCGGGGGGGTCACAAATCGTCATTTCACTCGGCAGAATTAAAAAAAAAAAAAATACAATTTACCCGGCAAACTTGGTGGTCGGCATAATTTAAGAAATCGATGATCATGGTTTGTAACAATTTGGTCCTTTTCGAAACAAGATATTAAAAAGTATGAAGTGTGGATTTATTTTTTTTAAATGCTACTCGGTAACCTTGCTCCCGACATCCCCGCCCAAATGGAAAGAGAATAGAGAATGTAAAGTAATAACAGAAGTTTATAGCCACACGAAATCTGTATATTCGTTAAAATTGTCTGTTTATTTATTATTCACGACAGATTTTTTCCTGAATTTCAGTTGAAAATTAGAATACCAGGGAACGATTTTTTATACTTGCCGATCGTAAATAAAGCTGTACCTTCGCATAGGTTTTTGAATTTAACACCAATAGTATGTTGGATTAATTTCAGAACGAGAAAGAGGAAGAAATTTAAATCAGAGTCAAAGACCAAATGGTGGAAGGTGAAGAATGAAGACTAATTGATAAAATAGGTGGACGAAGTGGAAATGGAAATCGAAAGGTAGCGAGGGTTGCCAGTTAGTTGGACAGAAAAGAAAAAGTATGAAGAGAAACAGGGAAAGAGGTACTTGAGGAGGAGAGAGATGAGAGCCAAAGACCAAATGGCGGAATATGAAGAATGGAGACTATTTGATAAAATAGGAGGATGAAGTGAAATAAATACTGAAAATAGCTAGGGGTTGCCAATTAGTTGACAGATAAGCAAAAGCATGAAGAGAAACAGATAAGAAGGCAATTGAGGAGGAGAATGAAAACAGAGCCAAAAACCAAATGGTGGAAATTGATGAATGAAGACTAATTGATAAAATAGGAGGACGAAGTGAAATAAATATGGAAAGGTAGCGAGGGATTGCCAGTTAGTTGACAGATAAGCAAAAGTATGAAGAGAAACAGGGAAAGAGGTACTTGAGTAGGAGAAAGATGATAACCAAAGACCAAATGGTGGAAGTTGAGGAATGAGGACTAATTGATAAAATAGGAGGACGAAGGGAAATGGAAATTGAAAGGTAGCGAGGAGTTGCCAGTTAGTTGGACAGAAAAGCAAAAGTATTAAGAGAAACAGCTAAAAAAGTACTTGAGGAGGAGAATCAAAACAGCCAAAGACCAAATGGCGGAAGTTGAAGAATGAAGACTATTTGATAAAATAGGAGGACGAAGTGAAATAAATACTGAAAATAGCGAGGAGTTGCCAGTTAGTTGGACAGAAAAGAAAAAGTATGAAGAGAAACAGGTAAGGAGGTACTTGAGGAGGAGAATGAAAACAGCCAAAGACCAAATGGTGGAAATTGAAGAATGGAGACTGATGAAATAGGAGGACGAAGGGAAATAAATATGGAAAGGTAGCGAGGAGTTGCCAGTTAGTTGGACAGAAAAGAAAAAGTATTAAGAAAAAAAACATAATTTAGTTGATGAAATAATTTAATTGATAAAATAATAAAATAAAATAAATAAAGATAAAATAGTTGAAGAATGAAGACTAATTGATAAAATAGGAGGACGAAGTGAAATAAATATTGAAAATAGCAAGGAGTTGCCATTTAGTTGACAGATAAACAAAAGTATGAAGAGAAACGGCTAAGAAGGCAATTGAGGAGGAGAATTAAATCAGAGTTAAAGACCAAATAGTGGAAGTTGAAGAATGAAGACTAATTGATAAAATAGGTGGACGAAGGGAAATGGAAATTGAAAGGTAGCGAGGGGTTGCCAGTTAGTTGACAGATAAGCAAAAGTATGAAGAGAAACAACCAAGAAGGCAATTGAGGAGGAGAATGAAAATAGCGAGGAGTTGCCAGTTAGTTGGACAGAAAAGAAAAAGTATGAAGAGAAACAGGGAAAGAGGTACTTGAGGAGGAGAATGAAAACAGCCAAAGACCAAATGATGGAAGTCGAAGAATGAAGACTATTTGATAAAACAGGAGGACGAAGGGAAATAAATATGGAAAGGTAGCGAGGAGTTGCCATTTACTTGACAGATAAACAAAAGTATGAAGAGAAACAGCTAAGAAGGCAATTGAGGAGGATAATGAAAGCAGAGCCAAAGACCAAATGGTGGAAATTGATGAATGAAGACTAACTGATAAAATAGGAGGATGAAGTGAAATAAATACTGAAAATAGCGAGGGGTTGCCAGTTAGTTGAACAGATAAGCAAAAGTATTAAGAGAAACAGCCAAGAAGGTAATTGAGGAGGAGAATGAAAGCAGAGCCAAAGACCAAATGGTGGAAGTTGAGGAATGAAGACTAATTGATAAAATAGGTGGACGAAGGGAAATAAATATTGAAAATACCGATAAGTTGCCAGTTAGTTGACAGAAAAGCAAAAGTATGAAGAGAAACAACTACGACCAAAGACCAAATGGCGGAAATGGAAGAATGAAGACTAACTGATAAAATAGGAGGACGAAGGGAAATAAATATGGAAAATAGCGAGGAGTTGCCAGTTAGTTGGACAAATAAGCAAAAGTATTAAAGGAAACAACCAAGAAGGCAATTGAGGAGGAGAGTGAAAACAGCCAAAGATCAAATGATGGAAGTAGAGGAATGAAGACATTGATAAAATAGGTGGACGAAGGGAAATAAATATTGAAAGGTAATGAGGAGTTGCCAGTTAGTTAGACAGAAAAGAAAAAGTATCAAAGAAAACAGATAATTTAGTTGATACAGTACTTTAATTGATAAAATAATAAAATAAAATAAATAAAGATAAAATAGTTGAGGAATGAAGACTAACTGATAAAATAGGAGGACGAAGTGAAATAAATACTGAAAATAGCTAGGGGTTGCCATTTAGTTGACAGATAAGCAAAAATATTAAGGAAACAACTAAGTAGGCAATTGAGGTGCCATCCGGGTACCGAAAAGATGATTAAGAACTTGCTGGTGGAATAAAGATATTCAAGAACGTAAAAAAGAAAAAGAAATTAACCAAAAAGGAAGTGGGATAACCAGGGATATAAAGAAAGCCGAGTGAAATAAAAGGACATGAGACACAAGACAATAAAAGAGGTAATAGCTACAAAACAGAAGACTCGTGAAGAAGTACGATCGTTTAGACTTGGAAAAGGAGAGAAAGACATAACTTTTTGGTTATCTAATTTTTTTTCTCTCTTTCTTTCTTTTTCTTCTTCTCTTTCTTCTTCTTTTTCTTCTTCTTCTTTATTTTTTTTCTTCTTTTTCTTCCTCTTCTTCTTCTTCTTCTTTCTTTCTTTTTCTTTCTTATTTTTTTTCTTCTTCTTTCTTCTTTCTTTCGTTATTATCTTTATCAATATAATTATCCTTATCATTGTCATTATTATCATTTTCATTATTATGATTACTTTTGATGTTGTTACTACATTATTATTATCATTATCATTGTTATTAATATTATTGTTTTTGTTGTTATCTTTATTATCATTGTTGTCATATACATATATATATATATATATATATATATATATATATATATATATATATATATATATATATATATATGTATATATATATATATATATATATATATATATATGTATATATATATATATGTATGTATATATATACATATATATATAAATATATATATATATATGTATATATATATATATATATATATATATATATATATATATATATAAGTGTGTGTGTGTGTGTGTGTGTGTGTGTGTGTGTGTGTGTGTGTGTGTGTGTGTGTGTGTGTGTGTGTGTGTGTGCAATATTCCCCTTGTCATTATTATTATCCTCATTATTAATAATCTTATCATTGTAGTTGTTATTATTATTATCTTCATTACCAACACCATCATCATCATCGTTATCATCAACATCATCATTATTGTTATTATCATTGTTGTTATTACTATCATTATCATTATCATCATTATCCTCCCTAATATTATTAGATTTTTAATGAAAAATGGATAATTAGATTGACATACTGACATAAATAGAGAGAGAGGTTGAAATAGTTTAAGTGAAAGAGAGAAATAGGTAAATGGTGATAGATAAATAGATTGATAGAGATAGATAGATTGATAGGTTCTAGACTGAAATAGATGGATAGATGGATAGACAGTGTGACAGAATGAGATAGATAGATAGATAAGTTGAGCGACTGAGATAGACAGATAGATAGACAGATAGATTCATGAATAAGGAAAATCAAATTAGGAAACAAAAATTGACGTGTAGAAAGTGACAAAGAAAAAGATAATCGATATAATATGAAAATATATCGAGTATAAGGTGAGAGATACAGTGACTGTGAAGACATACAGTGACTGTAAGGAGAGAAGAAATATAGAGACTCTAAGAAGATATACAATGACTATAAGGAGATGTACAATGACTATAGGAACAAACATAGTGAATCTGAGAAGAGATACAGTGATTTCAAGAAGATATACAATGAATTTAAGAAGTGATAAAGTGACTTCAACATGAGATATAGTGACTTCAAGAAGAGATACAGTCAATTTAAGAAGAGATACAGTGAATTAAAGACGAGATACAATGGCTTGAAGAAGAAATACAGTGAATTTAAGAAGATACACAGTAACTCTGAGAAGAGATACAGTGAATTTAAGAAGAAATACAACGACTTCAAGCAGAGATACAGTGAATTCAAGAAGAGATACAGTTACTCTGAGAATAGATACAGCGACTTCAAGAAGAGATACAGTGAATTCAAGAAGAGATACAGTTACTCTGAGAATAGATACAGCGACTTCAAGAAGAGATACAGTGAATCTAAGAAGAGATACAGCGACTTCAAGAAGAGATACAGTGAATTTAAGAAGAGTCACAGTGACAATAAGAAGAAATAGTGAATTTAAGAATTAAGACAGCGACTTCAAGAAGAGATACAGTGAATCTAAGAAGAGATAAAGCGACTTCAAGAAGAGATACAGTGAATCTAAGAAGAGATAAAGCGACTTCAAGAAGAGATACAGTGAACCTAAGAAGAAATACAGTGAATTTAAGAATTAAGACAGCGACTTCAAGAAGAGATACTGTGAATCTAAGAAGAGATACAGCGACTTCAAGCAGAGATACAGTGAATTCAAGAAGAGATACAGTTACTCTGAGAAGAGATACAGGAACTTCAAGAAGAGATACAGTGAATCCAAGAAGAGAT
>NC_091556.1:2578698-2586198 GCF_042767895.1 Penaeus vannamei | reverse complement strand
TGTACACACACATACACATGTACACACATACACACACATACATACATATGTACACACATACACATGTACACACATACACACACATGTACACATACACACACATGTACACATACATACACACATGTACACATACACACATGTACACACACACACACACATGTACACACACACACATGTACACACACATATACATACATGTACACACACATGTACACATACACTTACACATATACACACACACATGTACACACACACACACACACACACACACACACACACACACACACACACACACACACAAGCCCACACATGCATACACATGCACACACAAGCCCGCACATGCATACACATGCACACACAAGCCCGCACATGCATACACATGCACACACAAGCCCGCACATGCATACTCACACACACATGCACACCCACTTACACACTAATTCACTCACTAACACGTAAAAACACACACATACACATAAAAACACCCATACATAGACACACATACATATAAAAACACCCATACATGGACACACACACACACACACGATCAGAAAATTGATTATATTGTCCATCATATAATTATCTGCAAGTATAGGTGACCTATATGTATGCATTGACTTGTGAATACCTGTGGTTCCTTATCAGTAATATTTCGTGCTGATATGGCATTTGCTGAAAGGAGAATCTCTGGCGTGCTGACATCTAACACGTGTGTTTATTTATTTGTTTATCTATCTGTTTATGCATTTATCTTTTAACTTTTTCCCCCCTTGTCAAATTCTTCAGGCTTGTGGTTAATATACAACCTCACTCTACATATTCACAGCAGCTCCAATATTCTGGTGATGTATGTGTCTTTAAATGCTGATCATGCACTCGTTAAGAAAAGAGAAATAAAACACAAAACTTTGAACAGTGTAATCAGAGACAGAATAGTCAAAGGAATTCGTGCCCTTCCAGGTAGCATGCAGCAGCTGTTGATACTTGTACAGTAGACGTTGGAAGCATGGTATTTATGTGGCGTACTTAATATTTTTAGTCTGTAGTTGAGTTTGTGCTTGGATTTTGTGTTTTGTTGTGATGTATACTGCAAGTTTTTGATTGCCATAATGCCTATATTGCATCAATTTAGGTCTTCGGATTTACTTTTATGCTACCTCTTTATCTATAGGTATGATTTTTACTTTCTCGAGATAAATTTGTGGAGAGGAAGCAGGCATTGCATTTTTATCATTTATTATTTGTTATTATTATTATTATTATTATTATTATTATTATTATTGTTATTATTATTATTATTGTTGTTGTTATTGTTATCATAAGATTAAAATTAATTTGTTAGACCTCTGTTATCCTTTATTAGTTGATTTAATGTTATCTCAGGAGGTGCACACACACGCGCGCACACACACACACACACACACACACACACACACACACACACACACACACACACACACACACACACACACACACACACACACTGCACACACACTGCACACACACACTGCACACACACTCTGCACACAATTTTGTAAATATACATTACATATTTATAGATAGGCACAAAGGAAAGGCTTACTAGAGCATAGAAGACAAAGAGAGAGCTCAGCTACACCTTTGATTAGAGGGAAGAATGCGTATTTAAATAAAATCATGGGTGGTTGGAGGGGCATGTTGTATATGAATGGAAAAGGGAAGAGAAGAATGGAAAGAAATAGCATAAAGGATATAGGGGGGGGAAAGCAATGATTTTTAAATACATGTGTATATATATATAGACCAAAGAAAAGATCAATAGTGTTTATTTTTGAAGTTTGCAGATTATTTGTTTCTGGATCATGTGTGTAGAGTGAAAATTCTTTCCTTGTCATGGTTTAGTAATGGGGGCAAAAAAGAAAAGAAAACTAATGACCGTAGGTATGCGAATTTTATTCTTTTAATGCTGTCAGAGGTAAACCACTCAAAGGGTGTGAATGTTAAAATCCATCAGCATTTTAATAAAGCGGGAATGTCGAGCTGTTTGCGATGGAAGTTTACAAGTACAAGTGCTGTCGTCTAAATAAATAGCAGCTACTCGTTTACATTTTCTTGGTGGATAGGAGGTAGCAGTGGTGTACTGTTAGGCTTTGATATTCAAGAAAATAGTGCGTGATACCAAGTTTTGGTTAAACACAAAAAGTGCCTGTTTTTTATGTTTTGATTTTGACCCTTGACAAAATTTTAGGTTGAGAAACAGGGTGGTTTTTATACCTGATATTTAATAAGAGTTGGCCATGTTATGTGTTTTTTTTTTCCTTTAGTAATAAATTTATTATGTGTTTGTATTCTTTTTTACATATATAATTTTTTTTTGTACAGACTGGTATTAATACATGAGTCTAGGAAGGATAATTTTCTTTCAAATTTTTATTTCGTTTCTTTGTTTATGATTATTAGCCTTTTTTGTGCTACTTTTTATCATTATTGTTATTATATTTGCATGTATTTGTGTCGCCCACATAGAAGATTTGAAAGTAGAAGAAATATACACAGTCTAGTCGTAAGTTTTGATGTATTGTTGATTTTGTGTTGTAACAATTGCAAGAAGGTAAGAAGCGGCTTTCTTTTTATATATAATTCTTTTGGATTGAATGCTTGATTATGCTTTTGTGTTGTGCTTTAGATTTTTGAGTTGTATGTAGCATTACCACTTTTTTTGTGTTCTTTTTCTTTTTTTTTTCTTTTTTTTAATTTATTATTTTTGTTGTTGCTTTAAGATTAGCTTTATTTAATTTTTAGTTGTTTTATTTGTTTCTTTTTATTTAGCTTTTTTTTTTTTTTTTTTTTTTTTTTTTTTTTTTTTTAATTTGGTGTGTTTATGTTTGCAGGTTGTGGTGTAGGCGTTTGGACTGTAGTAGGACTAAAGCCGCGTGTATGTTGTTGTGTAGTGTGTGGCTTACTGCATGATGGCTGCTACTGCTGCCTGGGAGGGAACTGGCCGCCCTCCCACGGATGAGCTCCAGACTCCCCCTGGTCGCTCAGCTCAGCCTCCCCAGGGAGCTTCTGCTGGCACCACTCCCACGTTGTTGCATGATTCTGCACAAAGCACTGCCAAGGATTCACCTGCTACCGGCAAAAAGGACGTTCGTTCCACTGTGAGAGTAACCGTGAATTTACCCGTCTCTACACCCACAGGCACCAAGCTGGCTGTGACCACAAGATCTGAGTCACCTGCGGGGGGTGAAGGTCTCAAGGTGGAGCCTAAGAATCTGGACCAAGAGAAAGAGATTGCCCTCAGTCAGCTGCAGGAGTTGGAGGAGGCCATTAAAGTGCGCAAGGTGTCCAAGGTAGACGGGCGAAAGATACGCTGGATTGAGTACCGTGCACGCAAGAAGCAGGAGGAGCAAGAGAAAGCGGCTGAAGCCAAAAAGAAGGGCCGCAGATCGAAAGGTGTTGAGAACAGTGAAAATGACTCGAGCATTGTAAATAACAACAACAACAACAAAAGTGAGAGCAACATGAAAGTCGAGGTAGTGTCTCCGCCACTGAGTGTGGTAGGGAGAAGCAATGTTTTGGAAAGCATGAAACAGCAATTCTTACAGGGTACAGAAAATGTTGGTGAACCCATTGCTAATGGTAAAACTGACAATCAAACTGAAACCGCAGAAACAAATCAGAAAAGAAAATCTGGGCGGACTAGGAAATCTGTTAATACACAAAAAGGTTCAAGTCCAAAAGGAAACACCCCGAAGAACACAACACCTAAAGGCTCGACGCTAAAGGAGTCGAACGGTAAGGGTGTAAACCGTAGAAGTGCCACACCAAAAGGGGTAGCATCTAAAGGGGGACAAAAGGGAACGGTAAATACTCCAGACAGTTCAGCGACAAATAGTCCAGTTCTTGTTAATACACCAGCCGCAACTAGTCCACCAGCAACACCGATCACCCCAGACCAACCACTGTCTGCCAGTCTCAAAAAGCCTTTCTTCCCAGTAAGGTCTCTCACAAAAGGACTGCGGGAAGTTAGGAAAGTGGAGAATGGCGAAAGTCCAAAGAAAGCAGATGACCGTACACCTATTCCTGCTTCATCCCCCATCACACCGGTGTCAATTCCCACTTCAACACCTGTTTTATCTCAGCCAAAGACAGAACCAGGAACCAAATGTCCTCTCATAGCAGTAGCTGCGAGATTGCTTTCCCCTCCTTCGGCTAGGTCAAAGTCCTTAGACAACGCAAGAAGCAGGAAAGCAAACACAAGAGGTGGAGCCAAGAAGCCTAGTGGCAAAGCTGCAGAGAGGTCAGAGTCTGAACCAAGAAGTATTATGAATGGACATACCCTTGTGCAGAACGGACCATCTGAAGAGGAAGAATCCATATCTTTCAACGTATCCTCATCAGATGCTGAAGACAAGTGTGCAGAAGTAATAGAGGAAAAGACAGAAACAAATGTAGAACTTCAGTCATATCAAAATACAGAGGTTACAGTTGATGAAAAAGCAACGGAAGAGAACTTGGATGTGTCGGTAAAAGAGGAAGAAATTGAACCCAAGTCTGCAGATAGCACAGTAGATGGTGAGTTGCCAGATCTTGATAATTCATATGAATCAGATACTCCAAACAGAAGAGGTAGAGGACGCCCACCCAAGAGAAAATATGGGTCTGTTAAAAGTGTGGAAAGTGGTAGTTCTACAGGAAAGTCTAGTAAAAAATTATCAACTGTGGTTGTAGATGTCCATAATAGCATGAATGGTGAGCCACAGACTGTAGTTTCTGCATCCAAGCCTGCTCTACGTGGAAAGAAGACTTCGCCTGCAAAGAAATTGAAAAAGGGAACAGTTCTTCCAGGGGGCACAGATAATGAAGATACCAAAGATTCATCCCCAGCAAGTAAAATCCAAGCAAGATTATCAGATGACAGTACAGAGGGCAGTAGTCAAGCGAAAGATCTTGCACCTACTCCTTCTGTCACTGATGCCAAAAAGTCAAAATCCAGTGCAGGGAAAAAGCAGACTGTCTCGATTGTAGGAGAGGAAAAGGAAGATGATAACACAAGTGCCTCTATGAGCAATCAAACACCACAATTGCAAGAAAGCATTCAAAGTACAAAGTTGGTGAAAGGTGTTCAAAAAGTCATAAATCAAGAAGTGCCCTCAGAAGCTGAATCTGCGACTGCTACTGCTTCTAACAATGACTCAAAATCAGCAAGTAGTGTGAAGGAAAGTGGGAACATAGTTGAAGTTCATACCAAAAGGGAAAATGATACGGGAGATGTAGCTGATGGACAAAAGGAAAAGGAGGGGCTAGGGGTCTCGGAATCAGAAAATTTGACTGAGAAGGAAAGCTGCAAAAACAAGAGTGAAATTCCAGTTGAGAAAGCTAAGAAAGTTTCAAAGACACAAATGAAAAAGGGAGGCTCAGTCCCCAAAACTAGTGTTCAGGGATCAGGTCTTCAAGTTGGGGTAGAAAGAGAAAACACAAATAAAACTCCAGTGCCTGTTGGGAAGAGTAAAAAGGCATCAAAAACACAAACAAAGAAGAGTAGTGCAGGGGCAAAGGGTACAGTAACTCCAAAAGCAAGTGGGAAGAGTAGTCCTGCAAAGAAGAAAGTGGCAGGTCCATCAAAGAAGGCAAAGTCTCCCAAAAACACCCAGACGCCACATGCAAAGCCTCCTGAGCTAAACGCTGCCAAGAAACAAAAGGCTGTGGAGGAAGTTGAAACACTACATATTGAGCCAAATGAATCACCAACCGTTGAAAGGAAAGCAGAGGATGAAACTGAAATAAAACGGCAAGAGGTAGCTGAGAAAGAAAGTGCAGTTAATGTAGATATAAAGGAATGCAAGGAAGCAGTAGAAGAGAACCGTGTGCAAAATGTGATAGAAGAGAAACCTGCTGAGTTACAGGTAGTTGAAGAATCACAAGTAAATAAAGAGATAGAACAAGTAAATAAAGAGACAGAACAAGTAAATAAAGAGACAGAACAGGTACATAAAGAGACAGAACAGGTACATAAAGAGACAGAACAGGTACATAAAGAGACAGAACAGTTACATATAGAGACAGAACAAGTACAGAAAGAAACAGTACAAGTAAATAAAGAGACAGAACAAGATGTTCATGTAGTTGAAGAAGATAAAAACAAGAAGGTCATAGAAGATGTTAAGCTTTTAGAGGATGAACCACCTGCAGAAGCTCAAAAGGAGGAGCAGCTTACCCTACAGGATGATGTTGAAATAAAGAGAGAGAATTTACTGAAGGAAAATAACAACTTGCCAGAAAAGCAGCCAGAATCTGAAGTACAAATTATGTCAGATGTCCAGGAGAATTTAAGTATTGTGAAAGTGGCGGAGGACAAAGAAGAGAATGACGCCAGCAAAGAGGAAAGTATTCCAGAGAATCCTGAGTTGGTGGTGGTTAATCAAGAAGAAAACATATCTGCTGAACAAACCCAAGAGTGTAGTATTATACCAAAGCAAAACGGAAGTATTGCATCTCAAGATGTAGTAGGAGTAAGTCCTTCAACTACCTCGATATCACCAGAAACTAGTGCCTCAAATGCAAAGTCAAAGGAGAAAGTACCCAGGATATTGAAACAGCTTCTTCAGGATGAAGGAGTCCAAAATATGCTTAAGAGTATGGGCGAAGAATCAATTACAGCACCAGAGGGATCACCGAGTGAGTCCAGCGTGCATAAGCTTCGTCCAAAAAGGCCATCAGAACCCATGCTGTCTTCCTCGCCAGAATTAGATGTTTTAGAGGCCTTCTTTTCTCCTACAACAAAGAAAAAGAAGCAGAGAAGTGAGCTGGACACTTTGTATATGGATGAAGGTGTCCTGAACCTATTAACAAGTCTAGAACCTTATTCCCGAAGACAGCCTCATCAAGATGATGCTGCCAGTGATATTTCCCAAGCCAGTAGCGCCAAGAGTGTAAAAGGAAGCAAGTCCTCTAAAGCTGCCTTAGATGTGCAGGCTGATGGGAGGAAGAGAAAACTTAGTGGAGCCAGCACTGTAAGCAATACCTCAACTAGATCTATGCAACCTCCAGAGTCTAAGAAACCACGTTTAGATAACCAGGAATCCCCCCTTGGAGACCCTTATGAACTAGACACAGCAGAAGAATTCAAGGACCTGTCTGAGAATCAGGAAACTAGCAATGTTGAACCAGTTCCTGCTCAGCCAGTAAGAAAGAGGGGAAGACCAACACTGCCACTATCTGTGAAACAAAAGAACAAAGCAATAAGAATGCAACTGAAACTCCAAAAACAGAAGCAGATGAAGGTGAATTCTGTTGTCAGCGCTCTACTTCGGGAGGATGATAATATGAACCTGGCACAGATTAAGGATGTGCTAAAGAGGGCCAGAGAAGCCATCAGCTCCCCATTAGAAGAAGAAATGGAGGAGGAAACACCCACCGGCAAGGCAGTTCCACCCATAAAGATTAAATTAGCTTCCGAAAGTGTAACCATTAGGCATATAAATCGACCAGGACCAGTTCAGGGTCAGCAGACAGCAGCAG
>NC_091556.1:2553698-2566198 GCF_042767895.1 Penaeus vannamei | reverse complement strand
ATTATCATTACTACTATCAGTTAGATGTAAGAAAAAATGGTCTTTTGGGGGGGGGAGGGGGGTAAATAGGTGAGATCAGATATGACTTGTCATTGGCTCCTTGGTGACAAAGCTCTTGTGGTGCCATCTTATGGAAGCAAAATTTGTGAACTAAAATCACAGTGGACATGACGTGTATTTTTACCATCTAATCATTAGAAAAACACTTACATCTTTTGTGTACAGCTGAGAATGGTTATTTAGTATGTTAAGAAATGAAAAGAAATGATTTTGTGAAGTTCCTTATGGGAGATGGCATTAAATGACATGACATTTGATGGCATTAAATGACATTAAATGACATCTAAATCCTTATGGCATTAAATGGCATATGAATAACATCAAGCAAAACTGAGGTTTTTGGCAATGTTTACTCCATTTTTTATAAATTCTTCATGTTTTTGATAGGATAGTCTTTACAAAAATAGTCTGTCTTGTTTGTTCCCAATTAATCCAGCTGATTTCTTATTTTCTATGAATAAATGGACAAAGTATGTTCATTAGTGAGATGAATTTATGAAGATTTGACATACTTGTGTTTTCGCTAGTTGAAAGATTTTCTCTGGTTCTATTCAGTAATTGACAAAGATGATGTAATAATGTAAGCATCAACATATTCCAACATTTACCACTTTTTTGAAAGGAGTGCCTGAGTTAGGAGGGTTCCTGTAGCTGATAGCAAATTGGTTTCCATTTGTCAGTCATTCCGTTGACTTGTTCTTCCCAGACTTTCTCTTGTTCTCTTTATCATATATAGTGGGTTATAACTCACACGGACAAAGCATTGTAAAGTGAAGACCATAAGTGTAACAGTGAATGACATGAATGCTTTTTGAAAGCTTGTGGGAAATTGAGGTGCGAGTGGTTTGTTGGACTTTTCTGAGGTTCAGTTTGTTGCCAAATGAACGGTGATTTGTCGTGAACGTAATTAGATTATCATTCACACTTTGATGCTTGAATTCAGAGGTTTTATTTTATGTGTATGAAAATTTTGCAATATTTGTCACCTAATCCTGTACATACTACACCTTAACCCCTGAAATTGTATTTAGATTTTTCCGTCATGATGAAATATTAATTGGGAATAATACCTTGCTAGTAAATGAACATTTTAAGTCCATTTTTGAAAAAAGAAAAAGAGGAAAAAGACCCCCCCAAAAAATGCACCCCTAGACATTTTATAGTTTCTTATTTACCATCTTGTGGATTCTTACGCATCAGATTGTCGATAGTAAAAAGAGTTTCTTGAAGCAGATTTCACTTATTTTAATTTGTTTCTGTCTCGTACATATTTCTTTTTCTCCTTCATACCAACATCTGTTATCCGTGTTCCAGCTGTTGTTACTGAAGGAAATATTAGGCAGATTAGGAAGTGTTATTTGTCTCAATCGAGCACCAAGGAAGAGTTTTGCATCAGTTACAAGTATTTAGTTAACCGTTTACGTCAGGGAAGACTATGCACTGTCACTAGTGTTTCACCTTTCGCTTTTAGGTGATTTTATTACACCTGCTTGTAAAGTCCGTATTTTCCAGTTATAGATTACCGGGTCAAAGTTAGATTTTCCGATAAACTACACAGCTTTAGTGTGAAATTTTCTTTTTCTTCTTGTCGGTTTAATTTTCATCATTATCACTGTTTATTATAGGGTCATCAAATATTTTCTTAGTTTTACCCTTTTTTTGTACTTGATGTTATTGTTTTCATCTACTGATATTAAGATCTATATATTTTTTAATATATTTTCTTGATTTCACTTGATTTAGATATTCTCAGTATTTATTATTGTATATTTTCCAAACATTCGTTATCTCCAATTTTATACTCTGGACCCAGCATAAAAAATAAATGATAAGATAATCACAATATATAGTAAAGACAAAGAAGTTTTAAAGAATTATTTCCAAAATTATTAGTTAGATATTATCACTTTTGTTGTATTTATTAAACGAGCATGTCATGGTAATTTTCTGTGAGACTCCGGGAGATGCTGGATAGGTTTAAAGTTCAGAAATTTGCTGTGAGTATGATGCGTTTGGTTCGCAATGCGTTTCCAGGATGTAAATTAGTTTTCTTTCTTTCTTTTTTTCTTTCTTTCTTTCTTTCTTTCTTTCTTTCTTTCTTTCTTCTTCTTCTTCTTCTTCTTCTTCTTCTTCTTCTTCTTCTTCTTCTTCTTCTTCTTCTTCTTCTTCTTCTTCTTCTGTAAATGGTGGAGTGCATTCGTAAGTGGTTGATTTATTTCCGGTTTTATGGCTTTATTTGAAACGGTTAGCAATAAAATAAAATAAAAATTATATACATATATATTTTTTTTTTTCTTTTTCTTTCTTTCTTTCAATCTTTCTATTTTCTTTTTTTTTTTTTTTTTTTTTTTTTTCACTTTTTCTTTTTTGGAGCTTAGAAAAAAACGACGCCATTAATGGGAATTTCACTTTTAGCGGAAATTACCATTAAACACCACAAAGGCACGGGGTTTACGATTCACAAGAGATTCTAATGTGTTTGGTATTTGTTGTTATTCATGTAACTTTTAGGTGCTAACCCTATATGTTATGTAAAAACAACTTTCGTGATGACGAGTTATATTTTTATGAAATTATTCTTTGAGACAAGATTTTAGAATTGCAAAAACTTGGAGGAGGGAAGTAAAGGTCCTTTTTGTCATTGTGCTAAGCATTTCTCTCTGACACCCTGGTGATGGGCATGGCTGTAGACGTCGTGGAAAGCCTACCCTCCGTGACGGGATTGGAGGGTACGCAGCAAATGCCCTGTGGTAAAGGCTGGATGATTGCCAGTAGTCACCAGAATGAGTGCCACATGGAAGATTCTGGCACCGTCATTGTAGGGTGAAGATTTTGTATAGGGGTCAGGGCATGTCAGATCGTGTGAAGAGGTTCGGGAGTCGGTTGGGCGTGAAGGCAAAATTTGCGTTGCGGTGGTTGATCTTTAACAATTGATAGAATTATCTTGTTTCACGTGTTCTCATTTAGATGTCTCTTTCCTGGTCGTTTCTCAGAGTCAGGTTGCGTTTTATTTTCTCCCCATTTCTCTAGACTATTGACAATAGTTATGTTAGGAGATTTTTCCTAGTCAGTGGAAAAAATAGTGACAAAAAATTTAAGCTTGGTGTTTTAGAGATTCTAGAGCAACAAAATTTCCTGCACCAAGCATTAAGTTGTGATTGATTGCAGTGTCTTCAGTTCCTCTCATTAATGCTGTAATAGATATGGTAGGTGGAGTATTTGTCATTAAAACCTATTTCAGATTGATTGATTTCAAGAAAATGTATATAGATTTATAGAGAGATACATGTTTATTTATTTACGAGATATTGATGTAAATCCAGACTTACCTGTTTTTGTTTATTTTCTTATTTATATATTTATGGTAGAGATGGTGGCCGATAGTTATAACTGTACTACTACTACAGTATTTTATCATAATATATCTGTAATCGCAAAAGGGAGAAAGGTGCTCCAATTACCGTGCTAGAAATGGGGTCAAGTTTGGTGATAAATTTTGCCGGCTGAAACTAACCGTTCCAAACAATGACAGTCACATTTTCAAAATTAGAAAGGCACATAGTTCTGTGGGGCCTTTTATCCAGCGTCCACTGTTTTGTTTGTAGCAAGGAGCCAGCACCGTAGGAATGGAACTCCCCATCCTGTGATTGCAGAGCTGGGGACAGCATCTCTTGACGGCAACTACGAAACACGCCCTTAGAATAACATTAGCAAAGTTGTTGATCTTGCTAATTTGAATAATGATAATTTGTAAAGTGAATTGTTCCTTCCAATCACAAAAGCATGACTTTTGAATTACATAGTTATAAGAATAGTAAATAAGCATTGGTTATAACATCACTGTAAATCTGTACTATGATATTGCACGATTTCATAAAAGAAAGAATTTCGGGATGTATTATGGAAGGGGAATGTGACGTCAATTGTGATTAAGATGTAAAGGATATTAAAGAGACAAAGATATTGACAAGTTTTTTTTTTTACTTACAACTATTGAAAGAGTATGGTCAGGTTCTCTGGATGTATTACTTTGTAATTTTGAAATGATACAGTTTGAATCTGTTCAGTAGTTTGTTCAAAAATGTTTGGCTTCTGATGCACTTTTGAAAGGGGAAATAGAAATTGTGGCATTGCAATAAGACCTTTAATTTGTTGTATAAATATTCAAGAAATGTACATGGTTGAGAACACAGTATGGATAGACACTAATGAACTGGTGACAATTATAGATTTCCTAAACCACTTAACATTAACATAGAGAATGAGAACGGGAGGCTGGATATGAGATGATGAGATCTTGATACGTATAGCGGGACATAAGGAGAGTCCTAGACAAATAAACCTCTATAAGGATACTTTACCTCCTTCCCACCCCTCCTTCCCCCTCCCCCCTTTTAACCCTTAAAAAAGGAACGAAAAAATTAGGAGAGAAATGTGGGAAGAGGTTAACACGCCCTCGACGTGCCAAGGGGCGGTGGGGAGGGGGAAGAGGAAGGTGGGAGAGGGAGAAGGGGAGGGAGAGGGAGAGGGAGAGGGGAGGGAGAGGGAGAAGGGGAAGGAGAGGGAGGTTATCCCATACGCCCTCGCTCCACGTGGCCCAAATTCGGCGTGCACGTGGCTTTGTAGGCCTTCCCTTGGAAATGGAGCTGCCTGGTGGAGTGGGTGGACTGGGGGTCGCGGAACAAGCACAGGTGGTTCTCGGGGCACGAGCAGGAGTAATAGCTCTCCAGGGTGTCGGCTCGGATGCGGCCGCACTCGTCGCCCGCTTTGCATTTGGGGAGCTGCAAGGGAGGAAGGGGGTGAGTGAGGCGCGTAGAAGGAGAGAGAGAGAGAGAGAGAGAGAGAGAGAGAGAGAGAGAGAGAGAGAGAGAGAGAGAGAGAGAGAGAGAGAGAGAGAGAGAGAGAGAGAGAGAGAGAGAGAGAGAGAGAGAGACAGAGACAGGGACAGAGAGAGAGAGAGACAGAGACAGAGAGAGAGAGAGACAGAGAGAGAGAGAGACAGAGACACAGAGACAGAGACACAGAGACAGAGACGGCGACAGGAACAACGAAGGGAGGAATAAGAAGAGACACGAATATGGCGAAGGCCTTTTTCGCTCGGCTGCTGCTTCAGGGCAATCAAGCGAATAGGCCTCAGGCATACTTGTTGTCTTCCCTTCGTTGTGCTTGTTGCGATCTCTTCGTCACGATTGTGGGTGAGTGAGATTTTTTTTTTTTTTTTTTAAGCAGTCTTAATGTTGAGAGAGAAAAGCAAAATGAACTCTTAGGATACCATGCTGTGTGTGTGTCACGTTTGGCAGACTAGAAGAAAAACGTTTGGCAGACTAGTAGTAAAACGTTTGGCAGACTAGAAGAGAAACAGAAAAGTGAGCGCAGTCCCGAGGATTCAGCGCGGCCGCCGGGGGCTACTCGCCTCATCGCACGTGTACATGAAGATGGTCTCCGAGGGCGCCGGGATGCGGGTCTCGGCCAGCGTCCAGCGGTGCGGCCACGGGCATCGGCACTGCAGCTCGGAGTGGACGTCGGCGCCCTGGTTCACGCTGCTGGTGGACGGGAAGGGCTGGTCGTGCCGCTCCACCTGGCGCACCTTGAGGGCCAGCTCCCCCGCCTTGCAGTCCGAGAGCTCCTCCATCACGTTGCCGCAGAACTGGGCGCAGGGAGGGGCGGGGGGAGGAGAGAGAGAGAGAGGAAATGAGGATTATTTTTTGGGGGGGGAAATGCTCGTAATTGTTATTTATTATCATGCGTCAGATGACATTGCTTAGGCGGTGCTGTAGTGAGTACACAGTATGAGAATTCCTCATATTTTATTCCTTTCTTATCCCTTTTCTTATCTTTTATTTTTTTCCTTTCACTTACATTTCCCTCCAGTATGATCATGACCCCATATTAGATTTATCTCACAAGCCTCACCTGTTGACCGGACACCCAGTCATCCCCAGCCCACTGGACCTCACCTTGAGCTGCGCCCTGTTCGAGACGTGCTGGGAGTGCGTGTCGTTGAGGCCGTTGAAGTGCAGCGGGCACTCGGAGCGGTCGGGGCAGCGGCACAGGCGCTCGGTGATGGGCGTGAGCCAGAACCTCTTGTGGGCGAGGTTGCAGGCCTCTCCCGGGAAGGCGCACACGGGGAGGTCTCGCTCGCTCCGGCGCTGGAAGGGGGAAGGGGGTCAGGCAAGGTCATTGGAGGGTTGCTGGACTCACCGGAGGGCGGTTGGGTTTGTGATGTTACCTTTCTGATTTTTATTTATTAGATTTGATACAAATTTCGAATGAAGATTTTGGTGGGATGGAAACGAAGGGAAGAAAGATGGCAATTAAGAAGGGCGTTTCCTCCGCGAGCCAAGGGGCGCGGAGGCCCGGCCGACTCACCCCGTTGCCGTAGATGACGTAGGTGCCCTTGTAGAGCAGCGAGAGGTGCGACAGGAGCTCGCTGGCGCCGGGGTCCTCCTCGGCGGTGGGCGCGGCACAGCTGTTTACCACCGCCACCGTGATCAGCACGACGGCGAGGGTGACGAACACGCCCGCAGCCGCAGCCGCCACCCGCACGCTCTCCGCCACGCCCATCCTGCGGCCGCCGACGCTCGCCTCGCCTCACGGGGGCTGCTGGCGTTCGTTTATGGCGCCGTGGCAGAGGTCTTGCCTTCGGGATGGGGGCCCTGTTTGTTTTCGCGAACCTTCGCCCCTCTGATCTCTCACGAGTCTGTCTTTTTCCTGTCTTTGGGGGGGAGAGAACGGGGATCGCTCTGACAGATCTTCTCCTGTCGTTTGGCTGGAATACGGGAAGGTAGTTTGTTTTTTTAGGTTTCTTTCCACTTTTTTTGTTGTAAATACTCGTAAAATAAGACATTATCCCCATGCCCGCTCGCAACGGTAAATATACAATTTTCTCACGGGATTTCGACATGCGGGAAAAAACACACGTTTGTTTACGTTCGTGAAGGAAGCCTCCCCGCCCCCGCCCCCGCCCCCGCCCCCCAAGGAAGTGCATAGTAACGAGAAGCCCCCAGTGTAAACCGCCCTCGAGGGGGAACAGACGCAAGAGAGAGGAAACTCGAGCGGGACGTAAACTGTCGGAGGATGGCAGCGAAAGCCCGAGGGGAGGGAGGAGGGGGGGGGGAGAGGGGGAGGGTGTGTTTTGTGGCTGTTTACCCTGTTGCCTACAGCGCGGGGGTCGGCGGGGGGGGGGGTGACAAAAGAGGTTATTGGCACGGCGCTGGAGAGGGGGGTGGGGGGTGGAGAGGGGACGCGAGTGTGGGGGGGGGGGGGGGTAGGGTGTTGTAGGCCGGTGTTATAAAGTTTGCTTGAAGCGCGTTTGTTTGTGTGTGTGTGTTTGTTTCGGTTGTGTAGGGTGGGTGATAGAGGTTGTTTTTTTTATTTTGCTCGAGGCTCGTTTGTTTGTTTGTTTGTTGTGTATGTTTCCGGAGTGGTCAATCTATAGGTCGTTTTGTTATATATATTTTTTCCACGGAATCTCTCCAGACGAATTCCCCCCCCCCCCCCCCCCACCCCCGTTGTGGGCTTCTCAGCGACCCCCCCACCCCACCCCACCCCTCTTTCCCTCTCACCCCCCCCCCCATTTCTCGCAACATCGACCGTGTTTGCTTACATTGACTCGCCTCTCGACGCCAAGGGGAGGGGGTGGAGGGTAAGGTAGGGGGGGGTTGAAGAAGGGAAAGACCTTTTTTCTGTCGGGTCTTGTAGAACCACTGGTGTTGGTGGGGAGGTGGGGGGGTGTAGAGGCGGGAGGGGCGAGGGGGGTTGAAGGGAGGGGGGGAGAATGGAAGGGGTCTGTGGTAGGGGAGGAGGGAAGGGACAAGGGGGGTGAAGGGAGAGGAGGGAAGGGACAGGGGGTGGTAGTAGGGGAGGAGGGAAGGGACAAGGGGCAAAGGGGTTGATGGTAGGGGAGCGGAGGGGGCAAGGGGTGTTGAAAGTAGGGGAGGGACGGAGAAGGGGTAAAGGGTGGGAAGGGAGAAGGGGCGAGGGAGTTTTGAAGCTAGGAAAGTTGTTGATGATACACTGTTCGTCTGTTTGTGTACAGAAGGGGCGGAGGAGGAGAAGGAAGAAGGAAGAAGAAGGAGGAGGAGGTGGAGGAGGAGAAGGAAGAAGAAGAAGGAGGAGGAGCAGGGGAAAAAAAGGCGGAAGGGAGGGGGTGATGTTCAGAGATAAGGCGGAAGAAGAGAAAGAGGAAGTGGCTATCAAAGAGCTGTTTGAGCGCTCTCTCTTGATCTCTCGTGAGTCTTTTTTCATTCACTATTTCTTCTTCCTTCCCTTTTTTTTTGCCGGATCGATCTGTGGCGGTGGAAAAAATGTGACTTTTATGACTGACTGTGTGCGTGTGTTGTTTGTTTTGGGTTGGCCTCCTGTGTGTGTGTATGTGTGCGTGCGAGCGTTGTGTGTGTGTGTATGTCTGTATGTGAGTGCGCATATATGTATGTGTATATGTATGTGTTTCACTCGATTGTCACTTCCTATTCATTCACGATTTCCTTCGCCTCGCCCCTCTCGCGTGCGTGCGTGCGAGAGAGCCAGCGAGTGTACTTCTAAGACGTAAGGACGATGGGTTGGGGAATGGGGAGTGAGGAGGGGGGGGGGGTGAGAAGGAGAATAGGGTGGGGGGAGGGAGAAGGGGAATGAGGAGGGGGGAGGGAGAAGGGGAATGAGGAGGCGGGGAGGGAGAAGGGGGAGGTACTTCTAAGACGGGAGGAAGAGGGGTTGGGGAATGAGGTAGGGGGGGAGGGGGAGGGAGAAGGGGGAGGTACTTCTCAGACGGGAGGAAGAGGGGTTGGGGAATGAGGTAGGGGGGAGGGGGAGGGAGAAGGGAGAGGTACTTCTCAGACGGGAGGAAGAGGGGTTGGGGAATGAGGTAGGGGGGAGGGGGAGGGAGAAGGGAGAGGTACTTCTCAGACGTAAGGAAGGTGGGTTGGGGAATGAGGTAGGGGGAAGGGGGAGGGAGGGGGATCCCTTCGAGTCGTGAGGATTGTCGTGAATTTTTGGGGCCGAATAGACGAGGAGGGAAACCTAACGTTTTGTCGTCTTGGGGTGAATGACTCGGTTTCTTGGCCTTTTTTTTATTGTTATTTATTTTTATCTGTTTACAACGCTGGCGCCAAGATGTAAATAGACCGGTGGATTATGAGGAGAAGTATATAGATTTGTTTTTATTTGTTTTTATTTGTTTTTGTTTTTTTATTAATGCGATGTCATAAAACTGACGACATTTTTTTAGGGGGGGGGGGGAGGCGAGTGCCATGCTTAAACGGGGCGGGGATGGGGTGGGGGGGGGAGGGGGAGATGCATGCTAAGAACTGGCGTGAGGGAGGAAGACGGCCAGTTGGCAGAGGGTCTTGGGCCTAGTTATGCGACGCCCGCTTTTGTTTCCCCCGTTTGACCCTCTTTCTCTCTCACTCCCCCCTTCCTCTTTTCGTAATTCTTCGTCTCTCTCTCTCTCCCCCTCTCTCTCCCCCTCTCTCTCTCTCCCTCTCTCTCTCTCCCTCTCCTCGTCGTCATCCTCCTCCTCCTCCTCCTCCTCCTCCTCCTCCTCCTCCTCCTCCTCCTCCTCCTCCTCCTCCTCCTCCTCCCCCTCCTCCTCCCCCTCCTCCCTTCCGCTATGCACACGTCTTTTTTAACCCTTTTATGTGTCTTGGTGATCCGTTTGTGGGATTGTCGGACTCGGCCTCCTTGTGAACTCTTAAGAAACCGAATTATGCTTAAGGCAAGGGAGGAAGATGGAGGGAAAGGGAGAGGAAGAGGAGGAGGGAAGGGGAGAGGAAGTGGAGGAGGGAAGAGGAGGAGGGAAGGGGCGAGGAAGAGAGACGGAAAGGGAAGAGGAGGAGGGAAGGGAAGAGGGAAGGGACCGCGGAAGGGGAGAGGAAGAAGAGAATGGGAGAGGAAGAGGAGGAGGAGAGACGGAAAGGGAAGAGGAGGAGGGAAAGGGAGAGGAAGAGGGAAGGGGAGAGGAAGAGGGAAGGGAAGAGAAAGAGGAGGAGGGAAGGGGCGAAGAAGAGAGACGGAAAGGGAAGAGGAGAAAAATTAATCGGCGATTTATCCGATATTTATATGCGACGCAAAAACCGGCGTTCTCTCTCTCTCTCTCTCTCTCTCTCTCTCTCTCTCTCTCTCTCTCTCTCTCTCTCTCTCTCTCTCTCTCTCTCTCTCTCTCTCTCTCTCTTCCCTCGCTCCCATCTCCATACGCTACGCCATTTTACGTCGAGCTTGATGATGAAAGTGCGAGTGATGAACTGGCACGGCGTAGTTGCGTGGGCGTCGCTGTTGTTGGCACGGCGTCGTAGCGCTGCCAACTCCAGCTGGTGGAAAGGGACCGCCGTGTGCCAGCCAGCTCGAGCTTGCCTGCTCCTCTCTCTCTCTCTGTTTCTCTATTCTCTGTCTCTCTGTTTCTCTCTCCTCTGTCTCTCACTGTTTCTCTCTTCTCTGTCTCTCACGGTTTCTCTCTTCTCTGTCTCACTGTTTCTCTCTTCTCTGTCTCTGTTTCTCTCTCTGTCTCTCACTGTTTCTCTGTTTCTCTCTCTTTCTCTCTGTTTCTCTCTCCGTCTTTGTCTCGTTTCTCTTTCTCTGTTTCTGTTTCTCTTTATGTCCCTCTTTCTCTGTTCCTTTCTCTATCTCCGTTTCTCTCTCTGTCTCTGTTTCTCTCTCTGTCTCTCTCTCTGTCTCTCTCTCTCTCTCTCTCTCTCTCTCTCTCTCTCTCTCTCTCTCTCTCTCTCTCTCTCTCTCTCTCTCTCTCTCTCTCTCTCTCTCTCTCTCTCTCTCTCTCTACCCGAGTCGGTCCGTCCCGTCGTCCAGTGCCAGCCACAGTACGGTGCCACCCAAAGGACTTTCTTTTCGTGTTTTTCCTGGTGTCCGTCTCGAGAAGCTTGCTGGCTGAGGGGGGGGGGTCGCTGCGTTAAGCTTTGTTTTGAGTCGAATTGGTGCCTCGAAGGGCGATATTCCCCACCATCGGAACGCGATTATGACCCCTACGTCCAAAAAAAAAAGGAGAGGAATCACAACCAAACGCACACTGGCACTCGTGGACAGGTTCTTGACCCCCCCCCCCCTGGCACCAGACAATGGCCATGCTAACGAGGTGTTGACATTGGCCCCTTCGTCCTTGCCCTTGCCTGGATGACCCTCGGTGCCGCGCCCTCGCTGCCTCTTCTTCGTCTCTGGGGCCGACGCTTCTTTCCTTGTTATTGCACTTTGGGCTAGTTTCCCCTTTCTTTTTTGTGCAGTTTCTAGTTTTGCCTCTCTTTTTCCCCTCTATTTTTCTTTTCTTTTTTTTCCTGCTTTCCCTCTTTTTTTTTCGTTCAGTCTCTTGTTTTCCTGCTTTTCCCCTCTATTTTTCTTTTTTTCCTACTTTCCCACTTTTTTCGTCCAGTCTCTACTTTTCCTCTCTTTCACCTCTATTTTTCTTTCTTTTTTTCCCAACTTTTCCTCATTTTCGTTCAGCCTCTAATTTTCCTCTGTTTCCCCTTTTTTCCCTCTGGATTTCCTCTTTCTGTCTCCCCTCTCTCTTTATCTCTGCCTTTCCCACGTCTTTCTTCACTCTCTTCGTGTGTGTTTTGTCTCTCTCTCACTCATTTCGCACTGTTTGGAGTCACTCTTACTCGGTTATCTCTTTCGGACACTCGGTTTGAGGGAATTTGAGGGCGTCGTCACACTCCTGAGCGGTAGAGGAAGTGTTCACTACACGTGTCTGGTGCTATCACTCGAGGAGTTGGAGGAAAGGGGGAGAATTGTTGAGTTCTTGGGGGGAAAGTTGCTGTCTCTCGCTGTCAGGGTTGTAGCAATTCTGTGGGACTCCCTTTGCTCCCCTCCCCCATTCGCTCAGTTTTCCTTTTCTATTCACTCTCTCTTTTATCTCCACTTTCTGCCTCTTTCCTTCTCTTTCCTCCCCTCCCCCCGCCCCCACTTCCCCATACACAGTCGACCACGAGACGAACCAGCCTCGACGACGGCGCGGCGGCGTCTGACGACCACCTGAGCATCAACCACCAAGGCGAAGACTCCCTCCTTCGCCCCTCCTCCCTCCCCTCCTCTCTCTCTCCCCTCCTCTCCCCCGCTCGTACTACTCCCCCCCTCTCTCTCTCTCCCCTCTCCCCTGGGTGTACTCCTCCCCCCTTCCTTTCCCCTCTCCCTCTCCCCCCTTTCCCCAGCTTCCATCATGTCTAGTGATTAGGGGGACGAGGGAAGGAGGGGGGAAGGGGAGGGAGGGAGGGGAGGGGCACGGTATATTTCCGTGGGTCGGGTTGGCAGCGATGGGTCGGGGAGGGAGGGAGGAAAGGAGGGAATGTGTGGCAATGCAAATTATAAAGGCACGGGTGGGTGGGGGGGGGGAGAAAATAATAGCGAAGTCAGGGGTCGGAGGAGTAACCGGCATAGAAAACGGGAGCGGGGTAGAACACGGAGTGAGGGCGGCGTGGGGTGGGGTAGGGGCGTGGGGGGGA
>NC_091556.1:2531198-2541198 GCF_042767895.1 Penaeus vannamei | reverse complement strand
CATGGAGGCGACCAAGGCCCTGATGAACCACCACCTCGTGACGAAGCTGGAGCTGAGCCTCGAATCCGAGTGCCGCCTGCTCCTCCAGCAGTGGACGTCGCCTCACTTCACCCACCTGTGCAAGCGGTTCCTCGAGTCCCACCACGTGCAGCTGCAGAAGCCCGTCAACCTGCCCCTGTAGTGGCTGCCGTGCGCGATGGCGAGGAGAAAGCCCTCCGCGACGCGACCCTGGCGAAGAAAACACACTTTCCGAGTGAACAGGACTGGCTGTGGTCCGGACGCTCATATTTTTTTTATTCTATTTACAGTGTTTCGTTTTAATTTTGAATGGTGATAGTGATACCCTCGGGATCTTGGTGCGCCGACGCTGTGCCCGCGCGCGCTCGGGTGGCGAACTCTTTCCGAAAAAAGAAGTGACCGGCGATCGTTTCTTCTTCTCGTAAACGTGTCCTTTTGAAATCGCGAGTCGGCGAGTCCGTGGAACGTGGAGACTGCTCGGGCGGCCGCGGGAGATTCGGTGATATATTTCTCCTTCTCTTTCTTCCGATATCGCCCTCACTGTCGATCGCTGTTCAGGAAAGCAAAGAAGAGTGTAAGGGACAGCTTGGTTTAAACACACTCTTTTCTTTTCTCTCTCTCTCTATCCCTGTCTTGAGTGAATTGAAAAGTTCCATTTATATATATATTCAGAGTCGAGATTCGTTTTGTTTCACTGCAACACCAGGAGAGAGACTTCGGACAACGGGAAGCGACAGAAGCCAGACGCACCACGGGCGAGTGTGACGAACAAAAAACGTTGCGGGAGGAAAGTGCGAAGCAACATGCAGCTACTTGCAGGAAGGTCTGAACTTCTGACAACCTTTTGGACTCGGGAAGTCGAGGGCGGAAAGCTCCCCTCTGCGCATCCTGGTGAAAGACAGCAAAATGATATCTTAAAAAAAAAGTATTTAACGGATGCGAACCTATAGTTTGAAAAAAAAAAGAATAGGAAATTTTTTTGAAGAAATAACGTGATAATAGTACTAATTATTTGTGACGTCGCTGTTCAAATGCAGTGGTTTGAGGCCTTTTTGGAACCCCCCTTTATCCCCCCCCCTCCTGGTGGCAGTACCCCCCCAGTCCACCTCGAGGGCCTTGTACAGTGTACAGTTAACCACTTGGTCGTCCTCAGCTAAAGTGGATATATTTAATAAGATATTTCTATAGTGCCCAGCAACTATACTAGGTTCAGTATGAAAAGTCTCTTTTTTTCCATGTAAGGTGTTTTAGTGTATCGGAATGTCATTTATGCAAATTTCTTAAAAGAGAAGATATATTAAAAAACAGTACTTTAAAAAAAAAGGCAACATTCTCATGCACTTTCGACACTCGTGTAAATAATAGGACTCATCGTGCACAAGTTATATTTTCATGGGAGGTTTTATCGGGGATGTGTTTTGTACATCTTTCAAATGTGAAGTTACAAGTGTGTGAATTTTGTAGTTGATTTTTATAGGATAAAAAAAGTTGTTAAAAAAAAACAAGTACAACCTCTGCAACTATGACAGCCCTTCAAATTTTTGTCATTGAATGTGAAATCTCATGCAATGAAAAAGTTATTGAATTTGATCAAATGATTTATTTTAATACCATACCATAAATGTTCACGAAATATTTACTTGTAAGAATATGAATTGATGTGTA
Organism: Penaeus vannamei; assembly: GCF_042767895.1. Lineage (NCBI taxonomy): Eukaryota > Metazoa > Arthropoda > Malacostraca > Decapoda > Penaeidae > Penaeus > Penaeus vannamei. The sequence continues at coordinate 2,539,515 of NC_091556.1, read as the reverse complement.
AGGGAAGTGACTTGCATCAGTGAAAGACTTTTGCGTTTCTTAATTAATTTATGTAAATATTTTAGTTCCCCCCACCCCTACTTTCTTAATCCAACCCCCCCCCCACCTCACCCTTTCATCCTCACCCCCTCACCCACCCCCCTCTCTCTCCCCTCCCCTTATGAAGAACTTGTTTTAAAAATGAATTAGAAAGAAAAAAAAGATACTGCTATTTATCCTCCCCACATGTATGTTTGTGTTTCAAGTCTCCTATATTATTATTTTTTTTTTCCTGTATTTAGCCTAGTCAGATACCCAAAATATCATTTCCTTCAGCTATGTATTGATTTAACTTCGGACGTCCAGGCACTCTGAGCGGACGCTGTTTTAAACTAGTTATTGTTCGGGGCAGAGTTGGTCGGATTGTGCTCTTCTTAGGTTTTTGATTTCCTTCGCTCTCGGCTTTCGGACTCTCTTCTTTTTTTTCTTTTCTTTTTTTTCTTTATCTTTCTTTTTTTTCTTTATCTTTCTCTTTTTTTTCTCTTTCTTTGCTTTCATCTTTGTTCCTTTCTCTTTTTCTCCTTTCTCTCTCTTGCTTTCTTTTCTTCTTTTCATTTTCTTTCTCTTTTGCACTTTTCCTCTTTCTCTTTCTATTTTGTCTTTTACTGTTTCTTTCCTTCTTTGTTACTCTTTCTTTCTCTCTCTCTGTTTCTCTTTTTTCCTTCCTCTCTCTGTTTCTCATTTTTCTTTCTCTCTGTTTCTCTTTCTCTTTCTTTTTTTTTATTCACTCGCACTTTCATCAGTATCATTATTATTGTCATTATTGATTTTATTAATTTTATTACATTTGCTATTACTTTTCTGTCACATACCTTTCTTTTATCAATGGCTGATTTGACTTGCAATTAATTATTCCTTCTCTATCTGTCTTTCTTTTCTTGGTACGAGGAGAAATTTCGAGCACTTATTTGAGAAATTATTTTTTCCCAGTTCAATCAATATTCTTTTGTATTTGTTTATATTTTTTATATTTAACGAAGTCCATCTTTGTCTCATTCTTTTACACATTTGACGACAAAATTGTTTTGCTTACACTAGTAATAATACTTGACCTTATTCTGTAGTTCCCCCGATCGATACTTTTTTGGTATGAGGGGAACATTCTTTTAATTTTATTTATTTATTTATTATGTATGTTTTTTTTTTGCAGCCAGACTTTTTCTTTCAAATCAAAGAGTGGCATTGCAACAGATCTCAGTGAATTTCCCAAAGTACAATCTATATCTACTTGCACCAACGTTTAATGACGTCATCAGGCAAATGTGCCCACCCCCCTTTCCTCGTGTCCTTTAGTTTTTGTAGTACACGACCCATTGTACATACTTATACTGTTTGTAAGTATAAATACATGCATATTTTCACCAGTATGTGGCTTGTTTTCTTTTTATCCTTCTTGGTTTTGGATTCCGGGTGATGGGGATTTGTGTGAATGTGAGAGAAAAAACGGCCTTTTACAGGAAATGGGAATATTATAGAGAATGAAAAAAACAGGTTGAAATGGATCAAAGTTTTTTCTCAGATTATAAAGATTATTTTCTTGTTAAAGCCAAAAAAACAATAATTTCTGAAAAGACGATTTATTTTAGTACCCTAATTTTTAACATTGGGAGCCGGACTTTTCGCCAGCTTTAGAAAATACACAGTCCCACGGTCCTCTCGGTCAGTCATGCTGCTACTTCGCTTTGGGAAAACAAAGCAAGTTCAGCGCAACTTATGGATGACCTCTCGCAACTGTACATAACTCTAGGATATGCACAAAGAGACCACCACTGAACACTCAACTGCACGTACTTTGACAAAGAACATCGCTTGCTCACGAAAAATTCTCTGAAAATAGATTGATGGTCATTTTCATTTCAGCTTTGTGGTGGTGTGTGATTTCTCTTTATTCCAAACACAGTTCTTTACTTATTATTGGGCGCAATATCTCGCGCACCATAGAAACTTGTAGAAAGAATTTCATCATACATTTCCCACGTATATATATACAAAAAATAGATATTTACTCCTGGTCATAAAAAGCATTAGGAAAAATACAGCCATATAAAAGTGATATTCCTGGAACTCCAGTTATCAATGGAATATTTCGAGCCAATGCGTAAAGTTACTGGCCTTCTGGCATTCTTTGGGCTCATTATATTTATATTATATACAAGTACAACGTGCAAATCGCAATACACTGGTATCAAAAGCTAACTACATGATCGCTTTGTATATTACATTAAGGAGGCTGGTTTTAATTCTTTTGATGAGATCTTTTTAATGTCCTTTTGAGAGATGCTAAGGAATCGATGACGCTAGTCTGTGTTCTACAAAAATACGCATTTTAGTAAAGTAGTAAAAGAACTTCAAGAAAATAGCATCTCAATGTGACAATTTGTTGCGGTTATCGTTTGCAGAAACTGAATCCGCAGATACATTTTAAACCACATCCAGCGCCAGCCTTTCAGTGCCAGTCGGACCAGTCCATGTCGTCCGAGCGGTACGAGTCCCTGCCGCTGAGAGCCTCGTCAAAGGCATCGCGTCTCTTCGTTATGGCCGTCTTGAGGATGAGGGAAATGTCGTTGAGCGAGTGTTCGGGGATGTGAGTCAGGTCGGACAGCGCCGCGGGCCGGACGGGTCGCAGCCTCTGCTTCTGACTCAACAGCTGTTCCGAGGTCACGACCAGAGGCCCGACGCGCGACCCGGACTCTGCCCTGCGCGCTTCCGGCGACCGAGCTCGCGCCCGGCGCTGAGGACTGCGGGACGACCGCGGCCACCGCTCGGGGCTGTGGCGGAAGTCCGCCTCCAAGTGGCGGTCCGTGGAGCGCCGCCGCTCGGGACTGCGCGGACTAGGGGAGTACCTGCGCTCGGGAGAGCGTCGCCTCGGGCTGGACGAGTACCTCCGGTCGCGCTTTTCTAGGCGCGGGTCCTCCGGCTCGTCCAGGACGTGGTTGGAGCCCCCGGAGCTGCTGCCCTCCAGGCTCGTCCACGACTCGTTGGGACTCTCGCCCAGGCTGTCTCTGCTGTCGGCCAGCCGCTCGCGACTCTCGGCCTGGCGCCTCAGCCTCGCCCTCTTGTCGCCGGACAGCTGGCGCTCGCGGTTGTACGGCTTCTTGTATCGGATTTCCCGGCGGAGTTCCGAGTGTCTGTCGGTGCTGCTGAAGCGCCTCTCGTTGCTGCTCGAGCGGCGGTCTCGCTCGTCGCTGGTCTCCAGGCTGGCGGCTCGTCTGTCGCGCGAGGACATCTTGAAGTTCCTGCTTCTCTCCACGACCTGCTTGGGCTCCCGGCGCGGCCTGTTGGACCGCCTGTCGTCCCTCCGCTCGCGGGCGTCGCGGACCTTGCTGCCGTCGCGGTCTCGGCTCTCCTGCCGCCGGTCCCGCGGGTCCCGCCCCTGGTTCCAGCCGCGGTCCTTCTTGGCCCTCGTCTCTCGCTCGCGGCTCCCTCGGTCCCGCTCCTTCTCCGGGCTGCGCCGGTCGCTGCGCCGTCTGTCGGGGCCCCGCTCCTTGCTCTCGCCGCGCCGCCCACGCCCGCGCTCGCTGCTGACGCCCTGCCGAGGCACGCGCTGGTCTATGCTGTGGTCCCGACTCGCTGCCCTCCTACCGGAATCGCTGACGGGGGGGCGGGACATCTTGTCGGGCGACCGGCGCCGACCTTCGTCTCTCGGCACCAGGTCCCGCTGCCGCCCGCGGTCCGGACTGCGGGCGAGGGGCTGGGGAGGAGCGAGGACTTCCCGCGGGCGGGGCTGTCTGCTGGGAGATGGGCGGCGGGCGGGCGAAAGGCGGCGGGTCGGGGAGGCGTGGGGCGGGGAGCGGGAGGCCTCGTCTGCGATTAAAAGTTCATCGATTAGCCTCGCATCAGCCGAGGGAAAGCCATGAAAACAACATGATAAAGCTGATGATGATGACGACGACAATAATGATAACAGCAATAGCATAAAACAATAAAACTAATCACCACCAGTAACAAAAGGACGCAAATCATACAATCAAAACAACGAGACAAATCGCCAACAACGAAGTAATAACGACACACAACAGGAAAATCCAAAGCCCTGCACGCCCAGCTCACCTCGCGCGGGACGGTAGCGGGCGGGGTCAGAGGTCACCAAGCCCATCGTCTCGAGAGCCTCTGGAATGTGGCGGTCTCTGGGCGAGTTGTCCATTTCGCTATTTCTGATCGCTCTCTGTTGCTGCAACTGACGCCGTATCAGTTCCACGCTTTCTTCCACGACTCCGATTATAGTTCTGTTGGAAAGAAGCGCACGTATTGTCTACTAATTTAAACAAATTGTAACAAAAATTAATAACTGCAAGAACACAAAAAACGGGACTTTCGGTGTTTGCAAAAGGTCAAATGTAATCATAATAAAGGTTAAAAATATCTCTTGTGCAAAAAAAGTTTCAAACTTAATACTGATAGAGAGAATTAAGCATACACCTAAACATGCATTAAAAAAAAACTCTAAAGTTACCCCCATCCATTTTCTCTTTCAAAGAAAACGAGAGATCAAAACACACGGGTAACTAATATAAAATCAAAAAGGGACGCATTACAGAAACACCACAGATTCTCAGGCGTTTCCCCAACACTCCCAATAGGATTATTACCTCGCAGCGCCGACATCAGCCAGTAAAGAAGGCCCGATATTGGCATTCTGCAGGACGCCACGCCAGGAGGTGGGGACCGCGGCCGAGTCCAGCGCCCCAAGGATTTCCTCGAAGCTCGGCCTCAGGGAAGGATTCTGAGCCCAGCAGGAGGTGATGAGTTCCTTCAGTTCCCTCGACACTCCGGCGACTGGGAGATGGGGACGCCCGCCCGATTCAATGGTTTCCATAATCTGAAGAAAAAGGTATGGTTGTGCGAATAATCTGAGGAGGTTGTGCGAATAATGGGAATTGGATGTGCGAATAATGGGAGGCGGTTGTGCGAATAATGGGAAGAGGTTGTGCGAATAATGGGAGGCGGTTGTGCGAATAATGGGAGGCGGTTGTGCGAATAATGGAATTGGATGTGCGAATAATAGGAATAGGTTGTGCGAATAATGAGAATTGGTTGTGCGAGTAATAGGAATTGGTTGTGCGAATACTGGGAGGAGATTGTGCGAATAATAGGAGGTAACTAATAATGACAAGAAAATAAATGTGCTTGATATCAAAGGTCATATGACACTAAAGCGAATGATGGAAGATGGACGGAACGGTGGGAATATTTGCGGAAATATTGTATAAATAGTACTGTTGTCAAAATGTATGATTTGTCAATAGTGAAGCACTACAGAACGAATAGCGTTAATTATAACAGGACTTCAACCAATGAAAATAACCCTAAAAAAACAAACAATTATTACATAACATTTCCCTCCCTTTAAAAAACAATAATAATAATAACAATACTACTACTACTACTACTACTACTACTACTAATAATAATAATAATAATAAAAATAATAACAATAATAATAATAATAATAATAATAATAATAACAATAACAATAATAATAATAATAATAACAAAAACAATATCAATAATAAAAAACAAACAAGCAAGCAAACAACCAAACAAGCAAAACAAACAAGTAACCCCCCCCCCCCAAAAAAAAAAGAAAGCCAAAAAACAGACCTGGAATATATCCAAGCCTCTGAAGGGGTGGCTCGCCGTCAGCATCTCCCACAGGATGATGGCGTAACTATACACGTCACACTTGGCTGACACGTCCCCCTTCGTCAGCAGTTCAGGGGCCATCCAAGCGGGTGTGCCTCTGTGGGGGGGGGGGGGGGGGGAGTCAAATAAGAGTGAGTTTTTGAGTGTGTGATTATCTCCCGTTTTGTCTTGTTTTGAATTAATTTTTATTGGTTTAAGGGATAATTTATTTATAATTAAGGTATGATTTACTTATAATTACTATTTATTTATAATTAAGGTATGATTTACTTATGATTATGATTTATTTATAATTAAGGTGTGATTTACTTATAATTATTTATTTATAATTAAGGTATAATCTACTTATAATTATCATTTATTTATAATTAAGGTATGATTTACTTATAATTATTATTTATTTATAATCAAGGTATGATTTACTTATAATTACTATTTATTTATAATTAAGGTATAATTTACTTAATTATTATTCATATATAATTAAGGTGTCATTATGATTTAAATAATACCTGCAATTTTATTAATTATTGCCATCAAACACAATTAAAGAACATTAAAGAATCCGACCTTGATAATAATAAATAAGCAAATGAAGAAGAAAAAAAAAATAAAAAATCCGTCCTCAAAGATAAGTTAAACAAATAAATAAAACACTGGATAATTAAACACAAACAACAACAAACCGACCTTAATTAACAATAACAAACAAATGAAGAATAAAAAATAGAATCCGATCTTAAAAAATAAGTTTTAAAAATTAAACAAAACACTGGATAAGTAAACACAAACAACAAACCGACCTTAACAATAACAAACAAATGAAGGATAAAAAGAAAAAGAACCCGACCTTAAAAAAAAAAAATTAAAAAATAAACAAAACACTGGATAAGTAAACACAAACAACAACAAACCGACCTCAACAATAACAAATGAAGAATAAAAATAAAAAGAATGCGACCTTAAAAAAAGTTTAAAAAAAATAAACAAAACACTGGATAAGTAAGCACAAACAACAACAAACCGACCTTCACAATAACAAACAAATGAAGAATAAAAAGAAAAAGAACCCGACCTTTAAAAAAAAAGTAAAAAAAAAAATAAACAAAACACTGGATAAATAAACACAAACAACAACAAACCGACCTTTAAAAAGTTTAAAAAATGAATAAAACACTGGATAAATAAACACAAACAACAACAAACCGACCTTAAATAGTTTTTAAAAAAATAATAAAACACTGGATAAGTAAACACAAACAACAAACCGACCTTAAAAAAAGTAAAAAAAAAAAAAAAAAAAACACTGGATAACTAAACACAAACAACATCAACAACAACAACAACAACATCCAAACACACGACGAAACAAACAAGTCAACACAGGCAAGAAGCTGACCTGATGGAACCACGCTGAGCCGGCGACCCAGCACGTGACCTCTTCAGGATAGAGAAACCGAAGTCCGCGATCTTGGCCCGGTAGTAGGAGTCGAGGAGGACGTTCATGGACTTGAGGTCAAGGTGGAGAACCTGTGGAGAACGTAAGTGAAAAAAATGGGGAAAATATGGAAAAGAAAACGAAGGAAATGTGAAATAAAGATAGTGAAAAGATGGAAAAGAAAACGAAGGAAAGAAATTAATTTTTTTTTTGTTTATTTATCAAAAAGATGGGGAAGAAAAGGAAGGAAAAGGATATTTTTTGTTTATTTATCGTCCGTTTCCATATATGTTTCATGTATTTTATATATATGTATCATTTTGTATTCATTACATTCATTGTATATTCACATATTTTCCTTCATTACCCGAATTATTCTCCCCTGCAAAAAATAGACCAATAACAACACACAACATCAGCCTTAAGGTTTAACTCCATCCTTCTCGATTCAACTCCACGAAGCGAGACAAACGAAGCTAATTGAAACACACGAAAAGAGGGAACCAACAGGTAAGAACTCACTCACCTGAGGTTCGTGTTTGTGGAGGTAGTTCATGCCTTGAGCCACGTCTTTGGCCACCACAAAGTAGGCTGCGTGGTCGAGTTTGTCGCGCCTGAGGGAGTTGAGAAGAAAAAAAAACATTAACAGGTTGGGAAAATAGAGGAAGAATAAACATGAACAGGTAGGGAAATAGAGGGAGTAAAAAAAAAACACACATTAGGAAAAACAGAGGAAGTCAAGAAGAATATAAAATATGAAGAGGAAGTTAATCTAAGAAAAAAACAGGTAGGGAAATAGAGGAAGTCAAGAAAAACATTTTCAGGTTGGGAAAATAGAGATTTGTAGTGACATACATGAACAGGTAGGGAAAATAGAGGAAGAAAAAAGAAAAACATTAACGGGTAGGGAAATAGAGGAAATTAAGAAAAAAGACATGAAGAGGAAGTTAATTTAAGAAAAAAACATTAACAAGTAGGGGAAATAGGGATTTCCAGTGGCATGTATAGAGTATATGTACAATATCATAGGAGCAATATAGATAGAAAGACAAGAGATAAATATGTAGATAAATATATACATACAATATTACTAATTATTGCCATCAAACATACAAATGAGAATTAAAAATATATCGAATCGCATACATGATAGCATGATTACAAACGCGACATTAATTAGAATTGCTGCAAAAACGG
>NC_091556.1:2513698-2516198 GCF_042767895.1 Penaeus vannamei | reverse complement strand
TAAAAAAAAAACAGAAACAAAACAAAGCTATTAACATAAATACACAGCAAATAGGAATAAAACAAAGGATACAATACTACTTATGATTATCAGTAATTACAATAACAATGACATTACACGAACATAAATAACGAAAAGAAAAATGCACTTGAATACAACATAAAAGCAAAATAAAAACAAAATATACCACCAGTTTAAGACTATGAAAAGACTCGTATTGTCAACAGAGAAAAAAAAACACCATCTGTTTCTATATTACAAGGCAAGTAACAGATTGTTTCATGCGTGTGTTCTACTACTGCACAAAACTGTATTTATCTGTCTAAGGACTGCAATTTTCCCCGTGAACATTTTGAAATATTCTCTCTCATGCACTGTCTTGTCTTCAGGTCATTTTTCATGCACTTTTCTGAACTTCTGAAAGTGTTCTGTGACCTTCTTGTTTTTTTCAAGCAATCGGTATTGTCAGTTCTCTTCTAATCGTCTGAATGTAGACCCTCTGCATGCTCTACGAACTTATTTTCTATACTCTTTCTATGATTTTTATTTGATTTAATTTCGTTCATTGGCTTCATAAACTCCCCAATTTAGATCATCTGGTTATTTTGTGAACTTATTTTCTATACTCTTTCTATGATCTGATTTGAAGATTTGATTTCCTTCACTCGCTTCATAACTCCCCACTTGATCTTTCTTTCGAACTTTAGCATTTAGGTTTACTTTCACTCACTAATATACTAGATCTCACACATGCATTAATAATTCATACCCCTATTAAACGGGGGCTTTATCAGTGTATCATCATCTCACTACATTTACCCTCATTGCTCTTATACAGCTAATCAACTTTATCAACTTTTCAGTATTTTTTGTCTGTCTCCACCCTTCTTGTACCCTCTTCATCCCCTCCACTCCCCTTACCCTTTTACTCCTCTATCTCTCTCACTCCTACTCTTTTCTACTCACTCTATCATTAACACTCCTTTTATACTTCTGCTACCTCTTACTCCCTTCCACTTCATTTACCCCTTCTACTCCTCCCACTTCCTCCTATTCCTTCCCACTTCCTCCCAACCCCCTCCCCCCCCTTTCCAACTCCCCCCCTCCCCCTTCCAACTCCCTCCCACCCCCTTCCAACTCCTATCCCACTTCCCCTACCCTTCCAACTCCCTCTCACCCACTCCCATCCACTCTCTAACACCCCCTCCCACCTCCCTCCCACAATCCCCCCCCCCTCTACCACCCCACGTACCTGCGAGAGCTTAAACTTGAGCTCCTTCACCGCCACGTCCGTCCCGCAGTAGTGCCCTCGGTACACGGTGGAGAAGGACCCCTCCCCCACCACGTCCCCAGGCCTCCACTCGACGTCGGCAGAGGCTATCTCGCACTTGTTGAGGACGTCTCCGGACCGAAGGCGTTCCAGCTCGTTCTCCAGACTCCTGAAGGCGCGGCGGGAGGGCGGCGGGAGAGGGAGAAGAGAAAGGGTGAGAGAGGAGTTATATGAGGGGGGAGGGGTTTTGAAAAATGGTGGGTGGGTGGGTTTGGGTGGGTGGGTGGATGGGTGGGTCGATGGATGGATTGATGGGTGGGTTTGTGGGTGGATGGGTTTGTGGGTAGATGGGTGGGTGGGTTTTGGGTGGATGGATGGATGGATGGATGGATGGATGGATGGATGGATGGATAAATGGGTGGATAGGCACAGACAGACATGAGGAAAGATAGATAGATAGATAGATAGATAGATAGATAGATAGGTAGATAGATAGACAGGTAGATTGATAAACAGATAGAGAGATAGCTAGACAGATATATAGATAGATATAGATTTAAATGTTTAGGAAAAAAAAGGTATTTTACTATTTGCGAAATGTGGGAAAGAATTGATAAATATGCTGGATTAAAGAGACGAGAATAAAGACGGCGAGGAAGAGAGAGTGAAAGATAGATTACGAAACAAAAATAAAGATAAGGAATTAGATGGAAAGGATACACAGAAAGAGTTAAGACATACGATGAACTTTTCAGAAAAAAAATTATGACATAGAAATATTACGATTAAACTATTTTTTTTAAATTATGATGAAAAAACACGTAGGGGAGATAACAAAGAGAAAAAAATGACGAAATGAATAATAAAAAAGAGAGAAAATGATGAAATGAAATTAAAAAGAAATTAAAAGACCAAAACAAAAAGGAAATCAATGATGCAACTTAATTAAGAAAAAAAAGAAAAGAAAAAAAGAAAAAAGGACATGAAAATCGACGATAAATCACTGTCAACAACCTGGCGATTTCACAACACCAAAACACAACCCACAAGCCTCAAAAACACCGACCTGATCTGCTGCCGGTGTTGCTTCGTCTGGGACACCATCTGGGTCAGGAGGTCACGCTTGCTCAAGGTCATAGACATCTTGCCTGACCCTTCCTTCTTCCCTCCTCCTCCGCCTGTGCTTCCTCCTCCTCCTCCTCCTCCAGAACCTCCTCCTCCTCCTCCTCC
>NC_091556.1:2501198-2503698 GCF_042767895.1 Penaeus vannamei | reverse complement strand
TTTTCATCATCACCATCATCACTCATCATCATCATCGTCATCACAATCTCCATCATACCCATGCCACTTCCATCCAACATCACCACCACCATCACATCAACACCATCTTCATCACATCACATCATATCCAACCCCATCACCAGCACCATAACCACATCAACCCCATCTTCATTAAATCATCACCATCATATCCATGCAACATCCCCACCACCATCACCACATCACCCGCCTCATCACACCATCATCATATCCAGCCCCATCACCACATCCACCCCATCTTCATATCCAACCCCATCACATCATCATATCCAACCCCCTCATCACATCATCATATCCAACCCCATCACCACATCCAACCCCATCTTCATATCCAACCCCACCCTCATTACATCATCATCATCACATCACCACCACCATCACCATATCAACCCCGCCCTCATCACATCATCACATCATCATATCCAACCCCATCACCACCACCACCATCCTTCACTCTCCCTCGCCAAGTATGGACCACAAAAATGACAAAAGAAGAGACTAACACCATCTGGTATTAAGCGCAGACATCACAGAGACAAACCTAATAAAAGTGTATAATGGAGAACCCTGCAGACGTGTGTGTGTGTGTATGTGTGTGTGTGTGTGTGTGCCTGTATGTAAATATTGATAAGTAGATAGATAGATAGATAGATAGATAGATAGATAGATAGATAGATAGATAGATACACACACACACACACACACACACACACACACACACACACACACACACACACACACACATACGCACACACACACGTACACACACACATACGCACACTACACACACACACACACACACACACACACGCACACACACACGCACACACACACACACACACACACACACACATACACACACACACACACACACACACACACTTTATTGCCGCACTCCCCCCTCCCCCTTCGTCTTCCCCCCCCCCTCCCCCACTTTACGCTAAGCAGACCACGCATAGGGTTACCAGTATATCAATAGATTTGCTTAGAATACCATAGGTGTGGGGTTTTAAAAGCAAAAAGGAAATTCATAGCAATGGGAAATGTACAAGGCAACTAGGTCACATAATCTTACCTTTTATGTATATTTTTTGGTACGAAAATTGTTCAGAGGATATAGTACTTGTTTGGTTGTTTCAGTTTTATCACCTTGGTTTTGCCTTTGATACGATTAGTAATAATAAACATAATTAAGTACATACATTACATAAGAAAAGAAAAGAAAAGAAAAGAAAAGAAAAGAAAAGAAAAGAAAAGAAAAGAAAAGAAAAGAAAAGAAAAGAAAAGAAAAGAAAAGAAAAGAAAAGAAAAGAAAAGAAAAGAAAAGAAAAGAAAAGAAAAGAAAAGAAAAGAAAAGAAAAGAAAAGAGAGAAGGAAAGAAAGAAAGAAGAAAAAAAATATATATCTTCTTTTTTTCTCCCACCGAAGAAATAAGACATAAAAATAACCTTCAGATCTTCTACAGAGTATATACACCCATGGCTGGAAAAATGTTCATGTTCTTTCGGCCGGTTTGTTAAAATTGTGCCAGGACCAACCCAAAGCCTATTCGTATACTTGACATGAATAAATAAAGAAATAAATGCATATTTATCAGTCTAGACATGCATATCAACCCGGCAAATAGGTATATAAATGTATATCTATCAGATAGACAGATATGCATTTATTTATATTTATGCATGTCTGTGTTTGTGAATATTCATTGGGTCGGGCATGGCACAATTTTTACAAACCGGCAGATTGTGTATCATTGTGTATGTAAGATGAGAAAATTTACGTTTTGAAGTCTCTCTCTATTACAAATATTTCCCTACATACAAACAGACAGACACAGATATTCAAAAATCTACCCTCCATATTTTTTATTTATATTATATAACCTCCCCATCGCAAAATATAATCTATACTAAAAACGTAAAAACAACAAACAAGCACTTCTCTTATGACTGACGACTGACCGTTACAAAGTACTTTTTGAAATTGTGCGGAGGGGAAGGGGCGGGGGGGTGGGGTGGGGGAAGGGGTGTGAGGTGGGGTGGGAGAGGGGGAGGGTTGGGTGGGGGAACGGATGGGGTGGTGTGAGGTGGGGTTGGGTGGGAGAGGGGGAGGGGAGGGAGGGGAGGGGAGGGAGGGTTGGGTGGAGAAGGGATGGGGTGGTGTGAGGTGGGGTAGGGGAGGAGAGGGGATGGGGGTGAGGTGGGGGAAGGGGTGTGTGAGTTGGGGTGGGGTGAGGGGATGGGGTGGTGTGGTGTGAGGTGGGGGAGAGGGGAGGGAGAGGGGAAGGGGTGTGTGAGGGGGAGGGCAGGGGTGGGGAGGGGATGGGGTAGTGTGAGGTGGGGTTGGGTGGGAGAGGGGGAGGGGATGGGGTGGTGTGAGGTGGGGAGGGTTGGGTGGGGAAGGGATGGGGTGGGGTGAGATGGGGTAGGAGATGGGGTGGGGTGGGGGAAGGGGTGTGTGA
>NC_091556.1:2493698-2496198 GCF_042767895.1 Penaeus vannamei | reverse complement strand
TGATGATAGTAATGAAGATTATGATAATGTTATTATCATTTATTATCATAATAATATTTATTATTATATTTATTTAATATATTTTTTATTATTTATTTATTTATCATTTATTAGTTATTTATTATTATAATAATAAATAATTATGAAAATTATGATAATGATACCGATATGTGTAACAATGATAATGGTAATGATAATACTGATATGGGTAATAATGATAATGATAGTGATAATGATTATAAGAATTATTAAAACTGTTATTATCATTATCATCATAATTACCATTATCAACATTATAATAATAATGATAGAAATGATGATGGTGGTGGTGGTGATATGGGTATCAAGTGATGATAATTATTAATGATTAATAATATTATGGTTAAAATGACAGTGGTGCTGGCGACATCAATAAAGATTAGAATAATATTATTGATAACGATGGTACCAATAACATCAACAATTTCACTCTTGATAATAATAATAACCATAATGGTCCTAGTAATGACCTGAACATAAAGCTAGTAATGATAATGATAAAAAAATAATAATAATAAGTACCATAAATAGCAAAAGTGTTGCCGAGAACCAAAAATTAAATCCCTCACAAGACCCGACAATAATAAGAATATCCCAGAGTAATTAACACACACTCCCGAATACATACCGACTTCTCCACCACGCCGAAACGTTCTCTCTCTCTCTCTCTCTCTCTCTCTCTCTCTCTCTCTCTCTCTCTCTCTCTCTCTCTCTCTCAAACTCATCCATTCACCGTGTGTCGTGGCCGACAAGAAACCGTGATTCCAGATAAAATAACATTGAGGACTGTGGTAGCCGTATAGTGTGGTTGATATGTGTGGTTTTGCGCAACCCTACTCGAATACACAACCGAAGCAGGTTGTATTACGTAAAAGCTGTTCCAGATAGTACGAATAGATGGGAACGCGAGAAAGTTGTTCATTATATTGTAATGCTTGTGATATTGGTACCGAGAAGTATCAAATATATGATTAATACTTTTATTAATTGTAATGCTCGTGATATTGGTACCAAGAAGTGTCAAATATAGATGATTAATACATTTATCTACTAATTTTTATTTATAACATTAGCCATTAACGGATTTTCTATATTTATTCACCTATTTATATTTAAGACATTAACGGATACGATGGTTCTCTACTGACAATAGGCCTACAATCCTAAAAGATATAACACAGCCACTTACACGCATAAACAAATCATTTAACTGTATATTTACGTTCATCTGATTGCTCTCTGTAATTAAAACAAAAAATCGATGGTTCTCTACTGACAATAGGCCTACAATCCTAAAAGATATAACACAGCCACTTACACGCATAAACCCTTCATTTAACAGTATATTTACGTTCATCTGATTGCTCTCTGTAATTAAAACAAAAAATCGATGGTTCTCTACTGACAATAGGCCTACAGTCCTAAAAGATATAACACATCCACACACATAAACAAATCATTTAACAGTATATTTACGTCCATCTGATTGCTCTCTGTAATTAAAACAAAAAATCGATGGTTCTCTACTGACAATAGGCCTACAATCCTAAAAGATATAACACAGCCAGTTACACACATAAACAAATCATTTAACAGTATATTTACGCCCATCTGATTGCTCTCTGTAATTAAAACAAAAAATCGATGGTTCTCTACTGACAATAGGCCTACAATCCTAAAAGATATAACACAGCCACTTACACGCATAATCACTTCATTTAACAGTATATTTACGTTCATCTAATTGCTATCTGTAATTAAAACAAAAAATCTATCGTTTTAAGTGTTCGAACTGTACAGCAAGCTTACACAATGCACAGTTTTCTTCCGTTACAAAGATTTTTATAACAGTAGATAATCACAGTAAATGGCTGTTTACAGATAACTAGGACCATTTATTGAAACTTCTCTGCTTTGGTACATGATCGTCTATTTATAGTTTTTTCCTGTCTGGATTAACGGGGTAACAAGGTGGTTGAGGTGATGTGGTTGGCCTATAATTTTGTGGTGGTTCGTGGTGGTGGTTGTTGGTGGTGGGGTTTTAATGTTTATGTTCATGTTAATGTTTGATGTCCGATGTTTGTTGATGTTCATGTTCGATGTTAATGTTTATGTTCATGTTAATGTTTGATGTTCAATGTTTATGTTCTATGTCCGGTGTTTATGTTTATGTTCATGTTGATGTTGATGTTCGATGTTCAATGTTAATGTTCATGTTCTATGGGTAACAAGGTGGTTAAGGTGATGTGGTTGTGTGGCCTATAATTTTGTGTTGGTTCGTGGTGTTTCATGTTCATGTTTGATGCCCGATGTTCAGTGTTAATGTTCATGTTCATGCTTGATGTTTATGTCCATGCTCAATGTTCAATGTTAATGTTAACGTTCATGCTTGATGTTCAAGTTCGATGTTCAATGTTCAATGTTCAATGTTCATGTTCATGTTTATGTTTATGTTCGATGT
>NC_091556.1:2483698-2486198 GCF_042767895.1 Penaeus vannamei | reverse complement strand
ATACACATACACGCATATTCCTATGTATATATATATATATATATATATATATATATATATATATATATATATATATATATATATATATATATATATACACATTTATATATGCATATACGGGAAATTTGGGAATGGAACCCCACACCACTTTTTGGGTGAATAGAATAATTTTCCCATAACTTTCGTCGTGTTTTGAACGATTCATTTCCTTCGCAAATGAAGCATAACTACGATATTGGTCTCGATAGCTGGGGAGGGCATGACAGGCCTACATATCTGGGTATTTCGAGAAATATCGGTAGAATGATAGTAAGCATAGTATATTAACTAATTTGCGGGTTGTATAGGGAGCTCCACCCCTTAACCCCCCCCCCCCCTTTTCCCGACTGGTCTACAAAATCTTGACCTTGTATGTTCCAGCAGGAGAGAGCCCGAGCAAACCTGGTATCAGACACGTTTTCAGTAGATATTGGGTGCGTCGACCCCCTTTTTACCCCCTTTCGAAATCTGCAAAATCTTCCCCCCTCATATATTCCCCGACAGGAGAGATCCCAGACAGTTTTAATCTCATCTTACCTGAAGTCTTAACTTCAGACTTAACAGGCTGCGGGTCACTGGGATCGTCGGGTTATTCCAGGTCGTTGTTGGCGGGAATTGCGATCGCTTACGTCAAAGTTACACTAATTTCTTAATTTTGTTTTTTGACTCCTTTTCCATGCACCACAAACCCACTGGTGTCTGTTATTTCTGTAATGATACGGTGTCTTACAGTGTATTTGTACTTCCATTGGCAGTACAAAGTGATGTAGATTTAGTAATCTTGCTTGGTTATTTTGTTGATATTTCGCATTTAAATCGAAATTAATTGTTCTCACTACCTACACACTGTCTAGCCATGATGGAACTGATTTGAATTTCAACAGACTTCTCCTAGGCCCAGATTCTGTTGTCACGTGATGATCTATTCCATATCTGATTGGTTCTATTGAGTTCACGTCACGTTCACGCACGAATCTAATTGGCTCATTTGATTTCCCTCGCATACGTCATCCGCTACAAATCCGTCCGATTTCCCGTCGCTCTTAACGATTTTTTATCATTTTGTCGCGGCGCTGGAGGTGGGTGGTTACTGCGGCTCCTGGAAATCGTGGGTTTTATATCCTCCATAACACCGTTATCATCAATTTGCGCAGAAAATGGTATAGAAGAAAACTATCATAGAATGATGTGGTCTACCACATGGTAGGCTCAGATTCTTTAAATTGGGCGTGGGGTTGCATTTCCAATAATACCGCATATATGGTCATATATATATATATATATATATATATATATATATATATATAATATATATATATATATATTCATATATACATATATATGCATATATACATATTTATAGACATAAAGAATAACAATGTTTGCAGAATGGTGTAATAAAAAGTTCTGTGAATAGTCATCAGTAAGTAATTATTTAATTATATCATTTATATTCCGTTTTACCAGCAATGAGGTTTGTCTCATTTTAAGTAATTTTCTCATTTGTTCAGTTCGTTAGTTTTTAAATTTACGAACAGAGGTTAAATGATATTTTTTTACTTCAAGAAGAAAAAATGGAAACTAATTTTCGCATATTCACGTCTTTTTTCCATGATGACAAGTTTCATTAAAAATTGTAAATTACGAGCAAGATTAACAAGGGGTGAAATTAGTTTTAAAATCATATAGTGTATTTAGTGAAATTTCTTTTTTTTTTTTTTTTGCTGGGAACTAAAAAGTCTTAAAAAGTGTGACATGATTCCATGTTTTGAGACAAAGTTGTAGCGTGACGTTTGCAAAATTAGACAATCTGGTTAATTTTCTCCTAATTATCATAACTGCCTCGTTTAATATGTTTGGGTATTAGTAATTGCTGAAGGTAAATGTAGATAAGCCATCATTACCATTAAAAAACCTGATATAGAATATATATGTACATGTATGTATATTACTTGTATGTGTGTATATATATATAATATATATAATATATATATAATATATATATATATATGTATATATGTATGTATGTATATGTATATGTATATATGCACATGTATGTATATATATGTATGTATATGTACATATATCTCTATATGTCTATGTACATGTATGTTTATGCACATGTATGTGTATGTATATGTTCACCAATGCGGCCTCCTAATTGCTATTCAAGCCAATGAAATATATAGTAACAACCCTCATTAACTCCCCATACAACGCACAAACAGTTGTACACAAATAACTACTTCATTGCAGGAAAAAAACGGACGGTTTCACTTGTAGTTGACGTTTACGTTGTACCGGACAGGCCTGGAGCGTCCGACCACAAAGCAGAAGTATTCTCTATGAACAACAAAAAAGTAACGTATGGAACGAAGGTAAAATGTGACGTAGTGATACAAGAAGTACTAAAAAGGTGAATATTCTAAAAGAAAATTAAATAGTTTTGTTGTTTTTCTTA
>NC_091556.1:2468698-2481198 GCF_042767895.1 Penaeus vannamei | reverse complement strand
AACATGGCGCCAATATCCTTAACAGCAACATCGTATAACCTCCTCAAATAAATCATCAAAATCCCCGAATTTCACCAACAGATCTCACCAACATCCTCAGCCGTTGATCGAAGTCACAGTTGCCAGATCAGCGTCAAACCTCCTTCGTCTGAACCTCTTAAAACAATACAAACGCTTATGGAAACTTTTTCTATCTGGCCACTGTGTCTTCGCGTTCCTTTACGGTAAAAAAAAAATACTTATATATATACTTGGCTGACAATGCGCCTAGGTAAGTACAGATATTTCCACGCGAGTACTGATTGAACAGTCTATAAATCTGCGAGACGTGAGAAGTACGCACGCGAGAGGTAGTTGTATATCATACTTTTATACCTATTTGTCTCCCGTTGCACCGTGCACGAGTTTTCCGGAGCTTCGTCGACTTTCGGTCAGTCTTCTACTTCATTTGATACTTTTTTTTCCTCTGTCTCTCTTGCTCTCTTTCTCTCTTTGTTTCTCTCTCTCTCTCTCTCGGTTTCTTTCTCTCTCTCTCTCTCTCTCGGTTTCTTCTCTCTCTCTCTCTCTCGGTTTCTTCTCTCTCTCTCTGTGTGTTTCTTCTCTCTCTCTCTGTGTTTCTTCTCTCTCTCTCTCTGTGTTTCTTCTCTCTCTCTCTCTGTGTTTCTTCTCTCTCTCTCTCTGTGTTTCTTCTCTCTCTCTCTCTGTGTTTCTTCTCTCTCTCTCTCTGTGTTTCTTCTCTCTCTCTCTCTGTGTTTCTTCTCTCTCTCTCTCTGTGTTTCTTCTCTCTCTCTCGGTTTCTTCTCTCTCTCTCTCGGTTTCTTCTCTCTCTCTCTCGGTTTCTTCTCTCTCTCTCTCTCGGTTTCTTCTCTCTCTCTGTTTCTTCTCTCTCTCTCTCTCTCTGTTTCTTCTCTCTCTCTCTCGGTTTCTTTTTTCTCTCTCTCTCTCTCTCACTCTCTATTTCTTCTCTCCTTCCCTCTCCCTCTCCCTCTCCCTCTCCCTCTCCCTCTCTGTCTCCCTCTCTCTCTCCCTCTCTCCCTTTGGAAGAATGGTGCACTGGGCAATAGTCAGTTATATCTAAAGTTATATTTTGAATCCTGGGCAATATATCATTAAATATATAAAGTACGATCTTTTTCCCCAATCGCACTTTACATAATACCATGTAACACCCTATCATATTAATTACACCAGCGTTCGCATTTATCATTCCATATATATTTCTATACGTACACACAGAGCTACACTTCAAGGCTCGCATTTATCATTCCATATATATTTTATACGTACACACAGAGCTACACTTCAAGGCTCGCATTTATCATTCCATATATATTTTATACGTACACACAGAGCTACACTTCAAGGCTCGCATTTATCATTCCATATTTCTATACGTACACACAGAGCTACACTTCAAGGCTCGCATTTATCATTCCATATATATTTTATACGTACACACAGAGCTACACTTCAAGGCTCGCATTTATCATTCCATATTTCTATACGTACACACAGAGCTACACTTCAAGGCTCGCATTTATCATTCCATATATATTTTATACGTACACACAGAGCTACACTTCAAGGCTCGCATTTATCATTCCATATTTCTATACGTACACACAGAGCTACACTTCAAGGCTCGCATTTATCATTCCATATTTCTATACGTACACACAGAGCTACACTTCAAGGCTCGCATTTATCATTCCATATATCTATACGTACACACAGAGCTACACTTCAAGGCTCGCATTTATCATTCCATATATATTTTATACGTCCATACAGAGCTACACTTCAAGGCTCAACACCCTTATAGACAGCCTCTTCCCTTCACACTCCAATTCACAAATGTTATGAAGAGGACACGTACTCTACACCCTACAGATGGTCCGCCTAATACTGACAGTGATTAACCGAAGCTAACCGAAGCTAAACAAAGCTAAACAAACAAACAAAACCGATACGCGTCACAGGGCTTGTCTGTTCAACTCAATTTCCTTTTTTTTTCTTCATGATAAAGCACCTGGAATCTTGGAATATATCTCCTATGATAGGATGGGATCATAGTCTGTCATATGGAAGAGTCTGTCATATGGGGGCGGTGATGAGAGTGACATGCCTTGACAAGAGATTACCGGAGGGGCTTTTGTCACGAAAACACTCGTAATTACGGTGAAGATGACTGTGCAACCCACTGTAAACTCATATTCATATCATGTCAACTCATATTCATATCATATATCAACTCATATTCATATCATATCAATTCATATTCATATCATATCATATCAACTCATTAATATATCATATCAACTCATTTTCATATCATATCAACTCATTCTTATCATATCAACTCATATTCATATCATATCAACTCATTCATATCATATCTTCTTCACCACTGCATATGACGATAATGAGTAAGTACCGAGTGATTCATAGCCCAGTAATGTACACCAAAATGAACACCAAAATTTACGTCACTGAATACCTTATGCTTCACCATACACCATCATCATCCACCACACACACCTGCCACGGTCCCAACCTCACCACCATAAATAAAAAAATAAAAAAACTTCAGAATTAAAGGTACTTCACCCCCTCCCCCCTCCCCCTTCCATCCCCCCTCTCCCCTCCCCCCCCTTTCTTCTATACACTAGGATGACTAAGCTATTGGGTCTAGTGACATACTGGAACCATTGGGTAAATAACCATAAAGCTTTTGAACTTTTGGGGGGTTGTGAAGTTAATGTTTTAGCATGGCTTTGGATGTAGTAGTAGCAGCAGCAGCAGTAGTAGTAGTAGTAGTAATAGTAGTAGTGGTAGTAATAGTAGTAGTAGTAGTAGTAGTAGTAGTAGTAGTAGTAGTAGTAGTAGTAGTAGTAGTAGTAGTAGTAGTAGTAGTAGTAGTAGTAGTAGTAGTAGTAATAGTAGTAGTAATAGTAGTAGTAGTAATAGTAGTTGTAGTAGTAGTAGTAATAGTAGTTGTAGTAGTAGTAATAGAAGTTGTAGTAGTAGTAATAGTAATAGTAATAGTAATAGTAATAGTAATAGCAGTAGTAGTAGTAATAGTAATAGCAGTAGTAGTAGTAGTAGTAGCAATAGCAGTAGTAGTAGTAGTAGTAGTAGCAATAGCACTAGTACCAGTAGCAGTAGCAGTAGTAGTAGTAGTAGTAGTAGTAGTAGTAGTAGTATGTAGGCTTACTTGTTTACGAATGAAAGAATGAAGTCTGTAAAATAAGTTAATTATCGATTATAATGATAATGGTGGTGATGATTATGAATATTATTGTCCTAATTACTGAGTTCTATGAATATTATTATCATCAGCACCTTTGCAGCTTATTTTCTTGATCCTCAGTAAAAAGTATATAAATATTCTTATTTATTTAAGACAATTTGACATTATTTTCTTCTACGTTCCATAATTTTCTTGTTCTATCCCTTCCTGCTATTCCCTCGATATTTCTCTCACTCTATCTCTTTCTTTATCAGTTATCACCCTTTATCGTGCATTCCTCCATCTCCTTCTTTAACACCTTTTATCTTGCATTCCTACGTTTACTCTTCCTTTGTAATAAAACCTCCAAAACAGCAAAATAAATGACTCGTTATATATCTTTTTCATTGCATCCCTTGTACATTTCTCTCCCTCCATTTCCTTCTTTATCAACCTTTATCTCTATCACTCTTTACCATTCCAACGCCTTTTCCTCCTTTCTAACACAACCTCCAAAATAAATGGCCCGTTTATATCTTTTTCATTTCCTTCTTTATCACCCTTTATCTTGCTTCCCTCACCTCCTTCTTTATCACCCTTTATCTCTATCACTCTTTATCATTCCGACTTCTTTTCCTCCCTTGTAACACAACCTCCAAAACAGCAAAATAAATGACCCGTTTAATATCTTTTTCCCTCCCTCCATCTCCTTCTTTATCACGCTTTATCTTGCCTCCCTCACCACCTTCTTTACCAAACTTTATCTCTATCACTCTTTATCATTCCAACGCCTTTTCTTCCCTTGTAACACAACCTCCAAAACCTCCAAAATAAATGACTCGCTTGATACTTTCTTCATTTCCTTCTTTATCACCCTTTATCTTGCCTCCTCCATCTCCTTCTTTATCAACCTTTATCTCTATCACTCTTTATCATTCCGACTTCTTTTCCTCCCTTGTAACACAACCTCCAAAACAACAAAATAAATTGCTCGTTTAATATCTTCTTCATAGCATCCCTTCTATATTTCTCTCCCTCCATCTCCCTCTTTATCACCCTTTATCTCTATCACTCTTTATCCTTCCGACTTCTTTTCCTCCTTTGTTTCACAACCTCCAAAACAGCAAAATAAATTACTCCTTTAATATCTTCTTCATCTCCTTCTTTATCACCCTTTATCTCTATCACTCTTTATCACTCCAACGCCTTTTCCTCCTTTCTAAAACCTCCAAAATAAATGACTTGTTTAATATCTTTTTCCAACCCCAGACATATAGCTTCTCCGAGACGGCATCGCCTGCCACCTGTCTGGTCGACGAGGGACCCAAACGTGGTGGGGGTGGGGGTGGTGGAGGGGGTGGTGGTGGAGGGGGTGGTGGTGGTGGAGGGGGTGGTAGGGGGTGGGGGTGGGTGGAGGGGGTGGTGCTGGGTGGTGGTGGTGATGGTGGGGGTGGAGGGGGTGGGGTGGTGGAGGGGGTGGTGGTGGAGGGGGTGGTGGAGGGTGGTGGTGAGGGTGGGGGTGGTGGTGGGGAGGGGGCTTTTAACGCGTGGCTGGTGTAGATTTATAGCGTGGGGTGCGGGTGGTTGGTGTCCGGTGGTGGTGCTCGGTGGGTGGGGTGGTTGGTGACATTTGGTAGTGGGGGGGAGGGGGTGGTAGTGGAGGAGGAGGGTGGTGGTGACATTTGGTAGTGGGGGAAGGGGTGGTAGTGGAGGAGGAGGGTGGTGGTGACATTTGGTAGTGGGGGGAGGGGGTGGTAGTGGAGGAAGAGGGTGGTGGTGATATTTGGTAGTGGGGGGAGGGGGTGGTAGTGGAGGAAGAGGGTGGTGGTGACATGTGGTAGTGGGGGGGAGGGGGTGGTAGTGGAGGAGGAGGGTGGTGGTGACATTTGGTAGTGGGGGGAAGGGGTGGTAGTGGAGGAGGGTCGTGGTGGTGGGGAGTGTTGGTGGGGTGTTGGTGGAAGATGGTTGGGGTGGTAGTAGTTGGGGGGCGGGGGGGGTAGTGGAGGAGGAGGGTGGAGGATGGTTGGGGTGGTCGTAGCAGGGGGGGGGGAGTGATGGTGTTGATGGTGGAAGAGATTCGTGACATGTAATAGTGCTTTTGGTGCTGGTATTGTTGGTGGTGTTAATAACGGTGTAGATGAAGGGGCGTGACACGTGGTAGTGAGGTAAGAACGACCCAGTGAGCAAAGGTGTTGGCATTGCTTAAAAGTGGCATGTACGTGTGGTCTAATATTCAAATTCTACATAATTTCCCACTTACCTGACTTAAATCACCCTGTTTATCTAATAATTCCCATTATATACTCAATCTCTACCTATTCACAATGTACCTCACGCACCAACATAATAATATCTTCTTTATACATAAAACTTATGTCATATAACCAGCACCTTTTCATCTACATAAAAGAAAAATACAAAATTGGCGAATGAGAGATTTGGTGGTTGTTACAAGACAAAATTCTTTATAGACTAGATAACAAGTGGTTTAGTCGTTAAGCCTGAGTATTATCATATGAACAATGTAATTTGTTCACTCTATCAGCGTGGACGATATAATGGTTCTCTGAGACAGATATCTATTCATGGTAATTTTTATTGTGGTTTGAAAATATACGATGGACTATCGTGATAAATTATATCCAGAGGTTTGAAAAAATAAGATTCACACTTGTTTATCTTAATATATCAAGCATTTTTTTTACCAACACCCCATCCAAGACACTTAAATAATAATGATAATGATAATGATAATAATAATGATAATAGTAAGAATGATAATGATAATAATGGTAATAGTAACAATGATAATGATAATGATAATAATAATGGTAATAGTAACAATGATAATGATAATGATTACAAACTAAATATATGAACAAAAATATAAATACAATAAAAATACAAAACAATGATAATGATATAAATATATATTTATATCTTTATATTACTAAAATAATATAAAATGATAATGATAATGATAGTAATAATTGTAATAATAATAATGATAATAATAATAGTAATAATGATAATCATAATAAACTAATACATAAACAAATCTTTAAATACACAAAAACAACACAAACAAACAAAAAGCTTTAAAAAATAAGAAAAAAAAACAAAAAGACTTCAAATCACTCCCAGATTATTGGAACCGGCTTGAATTCCGTCGCTGGTAACAGGAGACTTCTACAAACGCAGCCATCTCATCTATTTTTCCAACGGTTTCTCTCCGCGAGATAATAATTGATAATAGAAGGTAGATGGAGATGTTTTGTACACACAGACACACCTGAAGACGATTTAGGTATACAGTTGCTATGTCTACAAAAACTCTACCGTTATTGAGGTTAAGGTGCTACATAAGTGGTTATTGTTACTATCATTATCATTATTGTTATATTAATCGGGATCCTTTTAAATTATTATCATTATTTTTGCCATTAACAATTATCATCATCTTAATTAATATTTATCAGTGTTATTATCAATCATAATCATCATCACTGTCATTGTAGTAACGCACACGTACACGCACACACGAACACGTACACACACATACGCACACGCACATACACACACACACACACACACACACACACACACACACACACACACACACACACACACACACACACACACACACTCACACTCACACACATTCATTCTGTTCGAAATATGTGCAGAGTCATTTTCTTTCAGATATTTTCTCCACTATCATTCTACTTTGCGGCATTCGATTCAGAAAGAACAATATGATATATATCAATAATCAATCTTAATAACTAACCACTATATTAGTTCGCTACAGATATAATTATCTAAATACTCTAAAACAAAGAAACTTTTTTCTTTAATCTAAACACTCAAAAGCAAAGACATGTTTTTAAAATTTACACTATGCAAGATTCACGGAGATTTGAATCCACAGTTATAAAAAACGGGAAGCGTCACACTTTCTGCCACTATGTTTCTTTTCTTTTTCTTTTTTTTAGTATAATCTACAGGAACTGAGGGTACAGTCAAGAGGTGTCGCTGCTATTATCACTGTAACTGTGCGCACAACCAACAGATGGCGTGGCTGGAAAGTTTCGTCATGAATCAAATCTTCATTCCTTAATTTGAAAGCCTTGTAGATTCTCTTAAGTAGTTTAATAAGACAACTTAGGCGTTCGTCTATGCATTTTATTTAGGCATTTATCTATTTTTCGGTTATTTTGCGGTGTTTTGGAGATTTTCTGATTGTGGCGAAATCACACGGTTGCCGACTGTTCGCCGAGTACAAATGGCTATTTATTCTCACAACGAATAAACATCTTTGTTGTTTTGGTTGCATTGCCTCTTCCAAAAAAAAAAAAAAAAAAGAAAAAAAGAAAAAAAAAAATAATGAAACAGCTGCTACACTTTCCAGTTTTATTTGTGATGTTTTGACGAAAATATTCTAGTTGTTTTACGTTATATATTTTTCATGTTGGTGGGAAAGCATTCCTTTGTCAGTTTAAAAGTGTTTTGCTTTGATTACACGAGTAAATTACAGTTAATAGCTCTAAATTAGCGTAATTGTCTGAAATTAAACGTACAATTAAATGAAAGTATAATTATTATACAAAATAAGTTCAAATTAGATATTTTACTAATACTGGTTAACACTATGAAAAGTAGACAAGATCTTACTTATTTAATTTAGAAATTACAATCATATTTAATACACACACACACACACACACACACACACACACACACACACACACATATATATATATATATATATGGGCACACATACACACGCACACGCACGCACGCACGCACGCACACACGCACACGCACACGCACAGACACACGCACAGACACACGCACACACACACACACACATATATATATATATATATATATATATATATATATATATTTATCTATCTATCTATATATGTATATAATGTATATATTAAGCCCTTCAGGTCCACAAATGCCTGTCTATACCTTTAATTATACATATAATGTGTATAAGATGTATAAGACAGATATTTGCCCCCATATACTTACTTATATATATATATACTTATAACTTACCTGTGTGTGTGTGTGTGTGTGTGTGTGTGTGTGTGTGTGTGTGTGTGTGTGTGTGTGTGTGTGTGTGTGTGTGTGTGTGTGTGTGTATGTGTGTGTGTGTGTGTGTGTGTGTGTGTGTGTGTGTGTGTGTGTGTGTGTGTGTGTGTGTGTGTGTGTGTGTGCTTGTGCGTGTGTGCGCGAGTTCACACGATATGAAACCACACAAATAAATGTGTTGAAATCAGAAGAATATAATCAACGTAAATCAACATTAAATACAAAATTTATGCTCATTAATATCCAGCCTCAAAATAACAGCATCAAAACCAGTAAAAAGACAAATACTCTTCCCAGTTACTTATAATTCTGATCAAGACCATTAACCGTTACGCAAATAAGAATCTATGCGCATTTGTTTTCCATTCCCGCCAAATCGGACAACTCAATACATTTAAGTTATCTACGCTCATCCAGAGACACCTAAGCAGATACTTGATGCTAATTATAGTCTTGATAAATCACAAAGGTATAATTTACTGGACGTTTCCTTCACAGCCCATATGTCTAGGTCAAATTTTCGACAACAACGTCACCCTTGTCCGCCATTTTGGATCACGTGACCAAGATGGCGTCTTGGCACGCACCGCCAACGAGCTGTAACCCTCAAGCCATATATGGGAAATATTACAGTAACAACCATTTTGCACGATCTATACAGGTGCTTTATTAACGGTGATGACCACATACCTGTCGTTGAGATAGGTGAATTGTTCATAAGTTCACAATGACGACGATGACTTTCGGACTTTTTTTGAATTCGTATCATGACTTCGGCTTTGACCGGAAACCAAAAGGAGTTATATTCTGCGCGACCGGCTGTGTGGAACTTATCTTGTGTAGAGGAATTTATAATAAGGAGGGGAGGGTGGGGAAGGAGGGGAGGAGGGGAGGGAAGGAGGGGAGGAGGGGAGGGAAGGAGGGGAGAGGGGAGGGGGGAGAGGGAGGGGAGGGGGGAGAGGGAGGGAAGGAGGGAAGGAGGAGAGGAATGGGAGGAGGGGAAGGAGGGGAGGGGAGGAGGAGGAGGGAGGGGAGGGGGGAGAGGGAGGGAAGGAGGGGAGAGGGAGGGGAGGAGGGGAAGAGGGGAAGGAGGGGAAGGAGGAGGGGAGAGGGAGGGAAGGAGGGGTGGAGGGGAAGGAGGGGTGGAGGGGAGGGTAGGAGGGGAGGAGGGGAGGGAGGGGGGGGTAATAATTTTAAGATGGTGTTATGAGATGATTGAGAAAATTTGCGTCCATGAGGCTGAGTGAATTATTGGAGGAAGCAAATTGGTATATTATATTATATTAGAGTACAGAGAAGATCACTGTTTTGTAGATTTTTACTTATAATTATGTGTAAATTTGCTCGCACTTGTCAATTCTCGTATTTTCTCTCCCTCTCCCTTTCTTTCTCTTTCTCTCCCTCCCTCCCTCCCTCCCTCTCTCTCTCTCTCTCTCTCACACGCGCGCACACACACACACTCACACTCACACACACACACACACACACACACACACACACATACACGCACACGCACTCGCACACGCAAACGCTCTCGCTCACGCACACGCACACGCACACGCACACGCACACGCACACGCACACGCACACGCACACGCACACGCACACGCACACACGCACACTCACACGCACACACACACACACACACACACACACACACACACACACACACACACACACACACACACACACACACACACACACACACGCACGCACATACACGCACACACACACACACACACACACACACACACACACACACACACGCACACACACACACACACACACGCACGCACATACACGCACACACACACAAACACACACACACGCACAAAATGTAAGTGGTCAGTCAAAACTCACTTTAAAATATCCAATTCTAATTTCTTGTTACGGAGATAATATTTTTTTTCTTTCAAATACATTACTCAATAATCTTCCACAGTTCATTAAATCGTGTGGGATTTTTTTTTTTATTATTATCTTCGTCTGTTTCTAAAAATAGTCGTTCGTTAAGTAACTTGAGTCTTTAATCTGTAATAGTTTAACCTCGTCTTTCTATTTCTCTCGTTTTCTTTCTTTTTTTTTTCTTTTTCTTTATCTTGTTTACTTCTTCCTTCTTCGTTTGCTTCTTCCTTTCCCATGAAGAAGAAAAAACTGACATCTTCCTGACAAAAATACATAAATAAATAAATAAATAAATAAATAAATAAATAAATAAAAAATAAATAAATAAAAACTAGAATAAAATAAATAAAAAGAAATAAAAATAAAAGAATAGGCATATAAAAATGTAAAAATACGCAGATAAAAATAAAAATTAATAAATAAATTGACAAAAAATAAATAAATAGATAAAAATTCCTGTTTTGACTACAAGCGTACTTTCCTCTCCCTGAATTTGACTGATTAGGCCTTATTATGTCCCTAATTTTGACTACGAGGGCACTTTAATGATAATAATGATAATGATAATAATAATCGTAATCATAATAATAACAATAATAATAATAATAATATCATCATATTAATCATCATCTTCATCATCATCATAATAATAATAATCATAACAATAATCATAACCATAATAATCATCATAATAATAATAATCATAATGATAATAATCATAATAATAATAATCATAATCATAATAAATAATAATAATAATAATTAATAATAATAATGATAATAATAACAATAACAATAACAATAATAATAATAATAATAATAATAATAATAAGGGCAGGGCCGACATCCCCCCCCCCTTCCCCTCCTTTTATTTCCCTGTATTTAAACATCTTTCTTTTTTTTATCAAGTTTTCTCATTCTACTTCCTGTATCAAAGGATATTTTCTTTATTTTTTTCTTTCATAACCAGACTATTTAAATATAATTTGTAAATACTTTTTCTATCCTTCTTACTCCCTTTATCATCTCTCTCTCTTTCTCCATCTATTTATTTTTATTTATTTATTTATTTATTATTATTATTTATTTATTTATTTTATTTATTTATTTTTGATTTATTTATTGTGTGTGCGTGCGTGTGTGTGTGTGTGTGTGTGTGTGTGTGTGTGTGTGTGTGTGTGTGTGTGTGTGTGTGTGTGTGTATCTGTGTGTGCGTATCTGTGTCTGTGCGTGCGTGTGCAAGTGTTGTGTACGCGTGTGAACAAGCGTGGATACCCTTATATATATGTATAGGTCACATGCATATAATATAGTATACGAATTTTCTCTCTCACCATTACGCAACGCTCCCCCCCCTCGCCCCCCCTGCCACCCCCATTACGCATCCCCCCCTTCCCCCCACCCCCCATTACGCATCCCCCCCCCCCCCCACCCCCCCACTACCCATCCCCCACCCCCCCCCCCCCCCCCCTGAAGCAAGTGACCAGCAGACACGGCGAAACCCGAGTGATAATGATAAGTGTCTGCGCAGCGGTAACGGACCGCATGAGTTCGGGTGGGTGGTGGTGGGGAGGGAGTGGTGGGGAGGGAAGGGAGGGAGGGAGGGGAGGGAGGAAGGGTGGGGGGGGGGGAGGGGGGGGGGGGGGGGAGTGGTGGCGGGGGTGGAGAGTGGGAGGGGGAGTGGTGGGGAGGGGGAGGGAGGGGAGGAGGAAGGAGGGAAGGTGGAGTGGTGGCGGGGGAGTGAGGAAGGGTGGGGAATGGCGGTGGGAGAGGAGTGAGAGGAGGGGTGGTAGGGGAGTGAGGCGAGGGAGGGGGGGGGGGGAGTTCAAGCTCACCCTCGCCATATGGTGTCATGAGCACCCGTCGTCGTCGTCCTACTCCATCCCCGTCAGCACCCTCCCCCCCTCCCTCCCTTCTCCTCTTCGCTTGTCTTCTCTCCTCGCAAGTTCTCTCTCTCTCTCTCTTTTTTCCCGTAATTATTTTTCTTGTGCCCTCTCTTTCTCTTTCTTTCTCTTTGTCTGTCGCTCTCCCTCCGTAATTTTCAGTCTTTCTCTTTTCTCACTTTCTTTCTCTAACGCACGCACGCACACAAACACTCACCCATACACACACACACACACACACACACACACGTACTCTCTCTCTCTCTCTCTCTAATATATATATATATATATATATATATATATATATATATATATATATATATATATATACATACGTACATACATTATATATCTTATACCAATCTATGCACATTCTC
>NC_091556.1:2451198-2456198 GCF_042767895.1 Penaeus vannamei | reverse complement strand
CACACACACACACACACACACACACACACACACACACACACACACACACACACACACACACACACACACGCACACACACACACACACGCACGCACACAGCCTTACCACGCTCCCATAATCCCACGCATGCCAATTTAAAGTGGTCCATTCAGACAAGGTGACCAAGAGGTGAAACATTGGGACATCTGCCATTCGTACTCATAGGCCTACATCTCCTAGTTTATCACATTTAGGTTAATGGCACAAGAATTGGTTTTACTTCTATCGATTTTGGACGGTTGTTAATATTGTTGTGGCGGGGGGTGGGGGGTGAGGGGGTGGGGGTAGAAATTTGGAGCGGATGTGTGGTATTGGAAACTTTTACTTGATGTAGAGAATTCATAAGGAATTAGCATATGGTGAGGGTGAGTAGGGGGGGGGGGGATCTGGTCCAAGTTTATATATATGTGTGTGTGTGTGTGTGTGTGTGTGTGTGTGTGTGTGTGTGTGTGTGTGTGTGTGTGTGTGTGTGTGTGTGTGTGTGTGTGTGTGTGTGTGTGTATAAAATGTTAAATTACAAAGAGGATGAACTGAACGCCAATACATTCCACACGAAAGATAGAAAAAGACTTGAAAAAACAACAAAAACAAAAGGAAAATAAGTGAAAAGAAAAAAATAATAACCATAAAATGAAATCAATAAAGCCAAGAATCAAGGTAAACGGAAACATACAAGATTTTCCCGCAAAGCAAGTGTCAAATAAAATCTCGATGTCTCCTTTGTGACTCCAGAAAGTGAAAATACAACATGAAGACATATGTTGTTTACAATGAGAAATCACTGTTTATAGAGAGAGAATTTATCCGACTTTTGAAGCTACATATAAAATCTTCATGCGACTGACAGAGAAATCAACGGTTAATTATAAAATAGTAATTATAAAATAGATATTTTGAATTCCATTTGGCGCTGACAAAACTTCCATATATATACATACTTGTGTTTATTCTTTTAAGTCTATATATTTTTTTTCTTTCGTCCCTTTTGAGACTAGAAATAGGCAATATATCATTAAACCTATAAGCTAAAATTGAAATTCACTTTGCCTTCAAGCAAAATTAAAAAGATTGAAATGAAAAGGGAAGGAATAATAATATTCCCGCGCAGTGATAGTGCTGCCATCTGTCGGCTATCACGTGACTTATTAGCATCAGGTGTTTGCGATCAAATATCTAAAGTGGAGCGTGTATTTGCTTATGTAAATATAGAGTAACAGACGGTTATATAATATGTAAATTTACTCTCACTCACCCACGAAAACTTATGCATGCATACATAGACACAGATATTTATGTAAATGTGTGTTTGTGTGCGTGTTCGTGTGCCTGTTGTACACGCACGCACGCACACGCGCACACACACACACACACACACACACACACACACACACACACACACACACACACACACACACACACACACACACACACACACACATATATAGATGAAGACAAGCGCAAACACAGTAACGTGTACACAAGAATGAAAAAGAAATTAGCCACAGCGAGAACTGAAAATAATCATAACGTTTCGAACACTTCACGAGCTCCTCTTCGGACAAAACCGAAATTGTCTGAAGAGGAGTTCGTGAAGTGTTCGAAACGTTATTTTCAATTCTCGAAACATGAGATTCACATCAGATTCAGTCTTACTTAATTAAAGTGACAAAACTGACTGCTGAACATGAATTTAGAAATGGTTGGGGTGTGTCTATTTACTTAGACATTCGTGGAAAATCTTCGTAAATATCGCATCAATATATAAGAAATATTTTTTCCTTAAATATCCAAAGTATTGAGGGTTATATATTTTATGCAGTTTGTGAATGTCCGATCTGTACACGATATGTTTATTTATTTGTTATTGTCGTAATTAACATCATCAAAATCATCACCACCAACACCAACATCATTATCATCATCAACACCACCACCATCATCGTTATTATCATCACCATCACCACCATTATCATTACCATCATCATCATCCATGTTGCTGTTATCATAGTGTTTACCATACTTAATCACCATCAACACCATCTTTACCACAATAATAATGATCTTTAATTACCTATTGTCACCATTATATCCACAAATACCATTTATTACTATCACTGTTAAAAAGCCAGTCGCCTTTATTTGATCACTATTTCCATGGTGTTGAAATCACAAGAACAACCCATAACATCGGTGTTCCCAACCTAAGGGGCCATGGGATACGTTCTGGGGGGGGGGGGGGGGTCATGGAACAGTATGAAAATTACCATGACTTTAAATTAAACTGCATTTTATCTCACCTAGAGTACCTACAGGTAATTTCTCTCTCACGCAAATCAATAACTCGGTATTTTTCCATGTTGTGTTCTAGTCCTATAGCTGTTGGCACCACTATGCTATTCATAACTATTAATAATTGAATCTGAAGAGGTGACAGAAGGTGAATGGAGCCTTAGAGATCATTATATATGGGTCGGGGGCCACAAAATAGAAAAGGCTGGGAACTACTGCATTAAATCTTATAATAAAGTATATATTTGCACACTATTTAAACAGATAAATTAACAAATAAAACAAGAAATAGGTAGATGAGTCAAGAACGCATTATATCTTATAGATACGAATATACTTAAACAGTTGTGGAAAAGTATGAATGAGAACGAATATCTTTACATTTCAAGAAATGTATTTTACCGGTTTCGAATACATCTTCGTCAGAAATACATGATATATATTCGAAATATTGATAAATATACATGATATATATTCTAAACCGGTAAAATACATCTCTTGTATTGTGAAGATATTCGTTCTCATTCATACCTTTCCACATTTGTCAACATGAATACGATTCATACTTAAACAGTGTATAAATAGGTAAATAAAAAAATAAATGAAACAAGAATAAAGATAAATGCACAGTACACAATATATACACACAAACCAAAGCAGTGTATAAATAGGTAAATAAATAAATAAATGAAACAAGAATACAGATAAATGCATAATACACAAAACCTACACACAATCCAAAGCAAAAGAAAAGAGAAAGAATGAATGAATGAAAATCTACCTGAACTCCTCACACACACACATACACACACACACACACACACACACACACACACACACACACACACACACACACACACACACACACACACACACACAACACCACCACCACCTGACAAATCCACAAAAATGCACATCAAAATCACTATTCGGAGCCCCAAGAAGGTCACACAAGAACCACTGCTTAACACATTTAACACACCAGAGATCATAAACGTCGCAAAAAACAGCACAAACGACCAACTAACCCGAACACCTTGTTATAAGATGAAGAATAGCAGTTGGGTCTTGTGCGTGTGTGTGTGTGGGTCCGCGTTGGCTGGTGATGGTAACTGTTCCGTGTTCTGGGTTCCTGTGAAGCTCCTTTGGTAAAATCTTTTTCTTTTTTGGGGGGGTTTGTTATCGTTATTTCTTTATTTCTTGATTCGTGTGTGTTTATTTATTAATTCACTTATTCATGTATTCATTCATTCATTATTAGTTGAATTATATAATTGTAGGGGGTGGGATATTTGTGTTTTTGTCTGTCTGTACGTCTTTGTCTCTGTTTATAAACGCCTTAATTTAAGCAATTATAGAATAATTCTGTTGTAAAATGTAGAAACCCATATTCGGATATTACATCTCAAAGGAATAGTTTAGTTCCCTAATAGTCTGCAAAAAATATATGTACATATATTCGGACACACACACACACACACACACAAAAGAGCGCAAACACATATATGTTTATATATATGTATATATGCCCAACGACGTATTCAGATGGGGTTGTGAGAAACAGAAATACAGGACGATATGTATATATATATATATATATATATATATATATATATATATATATATATATATATATATATATATATATATGTGTGTGTGTGTGTGTGTGTGTGTGTGTGTGTGTGTGTGTGTTTGTGTTTGTGTGTGTGTGTGTGTGTGTGTGTGTGCAAGTATGTCTACATAATATTTATATTTATGTGTATATTAAATTAGTTAATATAGTAAATTACAGAACACTAAAGATGCAAAATTACTACTCTCTAAATAAGAAAAAAAAAATCAAGACAAAAAAAAAAAAAAAAAAAAAAAAAAAACACGACGCCCCATCTCTTAGAAAGTCAATATAAACCAAATGCTAGAAAGTCCGGAGAAAATTTTAATAACAGAGCCAGCTTGTTTAGTGGTTCAGGTCGGTGTGTCTGTCTGTCTGTCTGTCTCTGTCTCTGTCTCTCTCTCTCTGTCCGTCTGTGGTTCGGGTCTGTCTGCCTGTCTCTCTCTCTCACTCTGTCTCTCTCTCTTTCTGTCTCTGTCTCTCTCTTTCTGTTTCTGTCTCTTTCTATCTGTCTTTCTGTCTCTTTCTCTCTGTCTTTCTGTCTCTTTCTCTCTGTCTGTCTCTGTCTCTGTCTCTCTCTGTCTCTCCCCCCCCCTCTCTCTGTCTCTCTCTCTCTCTCTCTGTCTCTCTCTCTGTCTCTCTCTCTCTCTCTCTCTCTCTCTCTCCCTCCCTCCTTCTCTCTCTCCCTCCCTCCTTCTCTCTCTCCCTCCCTCCTTCTCTCTCTCTCCCTCCCTCCTTCTCTCTCTCTCTCTCCCTCCTCTCTCTCCCTCCCTCCTCTCCCTCTCCACAACAACAGACGCGATTGATAACCACCAGTTGATGTGATTGGACATACGAACCGTAATAGATAGTCAGACGGTTTGTTAAAATTATGCCAGTCCCGACCCAATGCATTTTCATAAACACAGATGCAGAAATAAAGGCATATCTGTCTATATATCTGATAGATATAAATCCATCTATTTGCTCGGTTGATATGCATGTCTAGACTGAGAAATGTGCATTTATTTCTCTATTTATGCGTGTCAAGTATGCGAATATTCTTTGGACTCGCGCAGTG
>NC_091556.1:2428698-2446198 GCF_042767895.1 Penaeus vannamei | reverse complement strand
GATTCACTACTTAAAACATGTGACCAATAGACATATAAAATGTTTATGTTGATGTCACTAGGAAACAAACAAACAAATAAACAACAACAACAGCAGCAGCATCAACAAAGAATAACTTTTTCCACAAAATAATGGACAAAAAACGAAAGAAACTGAATGACCTAAGAAAAGAAAAGAAAAAAAGAAAAAAAAATATATATTACTCAACCTAACCGATACCTTCCCCCCCCCCCCCCCATTCACACCCTCCTTCTCCCCACCACCCTCTTCCCCACTCATCTCCCACTCCCCTCACTTCCACTCCCTTCTCTCTCTCCCTCCACTCCCTTCTCTCTTTCCCCTCCACTCCCTCCACTCCCTTCTCTCTCTCCCCTCCACTCCCTTCTCTCTTTCCCCTCCACTCCCTCCACTCCTTTCTCTCTTTCCCTTCCACTCCCTTCTCTCCCTCCACTTCCTCCTCTCCTCCCCCGCCGATTCACTCCTCCCTACCCCCAACCATCCCTCCCCCCCACATTCACCGGCCACCTGGTGTCTCCGCTGTACAACAGATAACGGCAGACCCCCCCCTCCACCTCCCCCAGCCCCCTCTTATATCTCTTGTCTCTGAGGACACCTCTCTCTCTCTCTCTCTCTCTCTCTCTCAATCTCTCTCTCTCTCTCTCTCGTCTCTCTCCCTTTCCCCTTCTCTCTCTCTTTCTCTCTCTTTCTCTCTTTCCTTCCCTCTCTCTCTCTCTCTCTCTCTCTCTCTTTCCTTCTCTCTCTCTCTCTTTTCCTTCTCTCTCTCTCTCTCTCTCTCTCCCCTTCCCCTGATCACCCCTCCCCCCTCCGGTTTGTTTATTTGTTTCTGTTCGTTTTTCTTATTCTTCCTCTTTCTTTCTTCTTCTTTCGTTCCAAAGTGATTTTCTTGTGTTTTATTTTTTGGGTGATTAATGTCTTTCTGTTTGTTGTTGTTGAATAGATTGCAGTTAGATTCTTGTTTTCCTCCTGTTACCCTGGTGCCTTTTCGTTCTCTCTCTCTCTCTCTCTCTCTCTCTCTCTCTCTCTCTCTCCATTTCCCTTTCTCTTTCTCTGTTTGTCTCATTCTCTGTTTCTTTCTCTCTCTATTTTCTTTCTCTCTGTCCCTCTGTCTCTGTTCTTCTCCCTCCCTGTGCCTCTCTCCTTCTCTGTTTCTTTCTCTCTGTTCTTCTCCCTCTCCGCTTCTGTCCTTCTCTCCATTCTCTGTTTCTTTCTTTCTGTCCCTCTGTCTCTGTTCTTCTCTCTCTCTCCATCTCCCTCCCTCTCCCTCTCTCTTTCTCTCCCTTTCCCTCTCTTACTCCCTCACTCTCTTCACTCCCACCAATCTCCCTCTTCCTCCTCCCCCTCCCACCACCTCCTCCTCCCTCCGCCCTCCTCCCCTCCTTCTCCATCAATCCTACCTACCTTTCTCCTACCCCCCTCCCGCCCTCCGGCCCTCCCTCCCGCCCTCCCCCCCTCCCCCCTCCGCCCCTCATAAATAAACAGCATCCTCAAGTCATCCTCGTCATCTTCCATCCCCGTAGCATCCTATTCATCGCAGGATTACTCCCTCCCTGGCTGACGGACTAGGAACACCAGCTGCATCTTGTCTTTAAGCGTCCTATGGGGTGCATGACGCGAGTGCCTGGTCCTTTGTCAATGCAGGCTGAGAGAGGGCAAGATTTGAGGGAGAGGGAGAAGGAGAGGGTGAGGGTGGGAGGGAAGGTGGGGGGGGGAGGGAAGGAGGGGGAAGGAGGGAGGGAGGGGGTGGGAGGGAGGGAGGGAGAGGGAGGCAAGATTTGAGGGAGGGAAAAGGAGGAGGAGAGGGAGGGATATGGAGGGAGAGGGAGAGGGTGGGAGGATGGGAGGGAAGGAGGGAGAGGGAGGGTGGGAGGATGGGAGGGAAGGAGGGAGAGGGAGGGAAGAGGAGGAGAGGGAGGGTGGGAGGATGGGAGGGAAGGAGGGAGAGGGAGGGAAGGAGGGGGAAGGAGGGAGGGAGGGAGGAAGGAGAGGGAGGATGGAAGGAGGGGGAAGGAGGGAGGGAGGGAGGGAAGGAGGAGGGAGGATGGAAGGAGGGGGTGGGAAGGAGGGGGAGAGGGTGGGAAAGAGGGGGAGTGGGTGGGAGAGGGTGGGAAGGAGAGGGAGAGGGAGAGGGAGGGAGAGGGAGAGGGAGGGAGAGGGAGAGGGTGAGGGAGGGAGGGAGGGAGGGAGAGGGAGAGGGAGGGAGGGAGAGAGGGAAGGAGGGGAGAGGGAGAGGGAGGGAAGGATGGAGGAGGGAGGGAGAGGGAGAGGGAGGGAAGGATGGAGGAGGGAGGGAGAGGGAGAGGGAGGGAAGGATGGAGGAGGGAGGGAGAGGGAGAGGGTGGGAAGGATGGAGAGGGAGGGAAGGAGGGAGGGAGGGAAGGAGGGATGGGAGGAGAGGGATGGATGGAGGGAGGGGGAGGGAGAGGGAGAAGGAGAGAGGAGCGGAGAGAAACAGGCAAGCAGGCACAAAGAACACAAAGCGAAATAATAGAACATACTCCAATGACTGATAGATTTCCCTTGTCACATGAATGACATGTTTAGCAAAGAATCAGAACCATTTACAACTGAAACCCCATAAGAATTCTTTAAGACCATTTTCCTATAAGCTTCTTATCATCATTACTCCTTAATCGTCAAAATCACATGAAAATCATAATTATTCTCTGTATTCTTGTATTTTCATTTCTAGTCCAGAAAGCATATCCATAAGTTTTTGTTTATGTTAGTCCCTGTTGTAAAATTTACATATCATTTCTTTGGTGTGATGGTGTGTGTGTGTGTGTGTGTGTGATGATGTGATGGTGTGATGGTGTGTGATGGTGTGTGATGGTGTGTGATGGTGTGATGGTGTGATGGTGTGTGTGTGTGTGTGTGTGTGTGTGTGTGTGTGTGTGTGTGTGTGTGTGTGTGTGTGTGTGTGTGTGTGTGTGTGTGTGTGTGTGTGTGTTGTACCGCGCTTATGTGCGTGCGAGTGAGCGTGTGAAAGTAAAATTCCGCATCCATACAGTCACACACATAATTCAAAATTCTTCTCATTTCAGAACTAATAACAAAGCGGTTATACAGAGAATACATCTAAATACATCACATAATAAATATACTACATCCTCACCATGTTTCTTTTTATCATAAAAGAAAATCCTTTAATAATTCGTCTCTTCAAGTGTGAGGATTTAATAAGTTCTCGTTAAATCAAGGTCAAAGTTGCCTTGTTTCCGTTTCCTTGCCACAAAACGAGGTTCTGGGAAGTCAATTTTAGCCCCAGGATATATGGAACATTCCGAGGACATCAACTACAGAATCGGACAAGTGGATAACTATTGAGAAAAAAACAACAACAAAAGAAGTGTGGAAGGAAGCCAGTCTTTATCCTTTTTTTTTCTTTTTCTCTAATTTCGTCTCATCTCGTCTTTCTCTGCTCTGTTTATTTGTCTTTCTCTCCCCTCTCCTCTCTATCTATGTTCGTGTCTTTTTCTTTCTTTCTTTCTGTCTCTCCTTATCTCTCTCTACCTTTCTTTTTTTTCCATTATGTCTATCTGTTCTTTCTCTCTCCTCCTTATCTCTCGTCTATCTGTGTCTATCTTTCTTTTTCCATTCTCTCTCTCGCCTCATCTCTCGTCTATGTCTACCATTTTTTTTTCTATTCTATCTGTTCTTCCTCTCTCCTTCTTTCGCTTCTATCCTTCTTTCTTCTCTCTCTCCATCTACCTATTTACACTTTTATCAGGAACAGATGGAGAACGAGTAACCGCAGCGTCTATTTTCTTCTATAAAGTCATCAAAACGCATTTATTTGCTCTGTAATTCCGGGTTGGAATTTCTTTCATTGGCTTAATACAACTGTCTTAAAGAAGCGTCTATGTTAACGAATGTAAAAAAAGGCTTTTATTTGGATGTGTAAAAAAAGGCTTTTATTTGGATGTGTAAAAAAGGCTTTTATTTGGATGTGCAAAAAAAGGCTTTTATTTGGATGTGTAAAAAAGGCTTTTATTTGGATGTGTAAAAAAAGGCTTTTATTTGGATGTGTAAAAAAAGGCTTTTATTTGGATGTGTAAAAAAGGCTTTTATTTGGATGTGTAAAAAAGGCTTTTATTTGGATGTAGAGTGTTTTTTTAAACGTTTTTTTACGTTTTTTTGACGGCAGGACAATATGGCTGACAATGAGTATTGCGGTGTTTTGACATTTCTTTCTATTCCCTCTTCTCACTAGATTCTATTAAAAGATGTGAAGTGTGAAAGAAAGAAAAGAAAGAAAAGAGAGAGAGAGAGAGAGAGAGGGAGGGAGGGAGGGAGGGAGGGAGGGAGGAGAGAGAGAGAGAGAGAGAGAGAGAGAGAGAGAGAGAGAGAGAGAGAGAGAGAGAGAGAGAGAGAGAGAGAGAAATAAAAGAAATGAGAAAATGTAACTATAGTACATACAATTCCAAAAAAATATCCGAAAAATAAACACATCAATCTTTTCCAAAAAAAATTAAAAACATCAACAACAGAACACTTAAACATGCTCAGAAATCTGTTTTTTCTTTACATCTATTTTTTTAGTTTTTAAATATTATTTTTTTCGTATAGTCAGGGACATCTGGCTCTCTGTCTCTTTAACCCACTTGTTCGCGGATTGCAGCGGATTCAGCTTATAAAAACGAGTTACTTATTCGTAGATATTTGGAGGGGGGGAGGAGGAAGGGGAGGGGGAGGGGGAGGAGGAGGAGGAGGAGGGGGAGGGAGAGGTAGGAAGAGGGAAAGGGAGGGAAAGGGAAGAAAAGAGAGGAGAGAGGAGAGAGGAGAGAGGAGAGAGGAGAGAGAAAAAGAGAACCAGAAAACTGGGATATAAAATATGAAAAAAAAAAATGTAACCTTATTTTACACATCAATATATTATTCAAATTTCTTTTAAAAATACAACCGTACCATGTTATGACACACCATTCCCTTGCAAATAACAAAAAAGTGCAAGAAAATGTTATCATAATCAATATTCTACATTACATCATGACAATGATTTTATAAGAATAAGTCAAAAGAAAAATTGTCAAAACTAGAATATAATACAATTTACGTCCAAATGTTTTTATGATTATCAGTATAAATACAAAGTTTACTGAACACCTTCCGTCCTATATCGCAACCCTTTCTATTTACAATATCTGACTGAAGACAGATAGTTGTAAAATAAGAGTTTTTAATTAAGAGCTAAGCATAATTATTATGCTATGTCATTTTTCAAAATTACTCTTTAAAGAGAGAGGGAGGGGGAGAAACAGAGATATATAATAACAGATAGAGAGAGAGAGAGAGAGAGAGAGAGAGAGAGAGAGAAATATATATATATATATATATATATATATATATATATATATATATATATGTATATGAAGAGAAATAAGAAAAGTATCTTATATATTTTTGTTACCAAAATTCTATCCTTTTATATCTATAGTACACTATCTACAAAAAAAATGATTTATATGATATTATTACTGATGACATCCTTTGCAACTATCAAATAGAAGTAGAAAGGAAAAGAGAACTATATACATTATTATTAATCTCTCTCTTATCACTTTTATATGATTATACATGAAATGTATTTAAAAAGATCAAAACCTTATGTGAATGTTAAATAGATAATTAGTTTTATCAATGATTAACAATATTTAACACAATATACTTGTTTTCATGTCAATTCGATTACATTTTTTTTTTTTTAACTCGTCGAAATAAAAGAAAAATAATAAAAGAGGATGATAATAATAACGAAGACTATAAAGATATGAATAACAACAATAACAATAATAATGGTGGCGATGACGATGACACAGACGATGACGACGATGATGATGACGAATACGGAAAATAACGGACAACCGGCACCAGGTTACATTAAATGGATATTAATGACCCGATTCTTTTTGGCCTTGAGATAGATATATGGGTGTCATGACCCCTTCCGGAAGTGGCAGACGAAGGAAGTGTCAAGTGGAAATATGACAGGTGGGAGGTGATGGCAAAATGATATGCGTAGTGAAGGGGGGCTAGATATACGGGAAAATTGAAAGAGAGAGAGAGAGAGAGAGAGAGAGAGGGAGAGGGAGAGGGAGATGGAGAGGGAGGAGAGGGAGAGGGAGAGGGAGAGGGAGAGGGAGAGGGAGAGGGAGAGAGGGAGAGGGAGAGGGAGAGGGAGAGGGAGAGGGAGAGGGAGAGGGAGAGGGGGTGGGAAGGAAGGTGAGAGAGGGAAGGAAGGTGAGAGAGGGAGGGAAGGTGAGAGAGGGAAGGAAGGTGAGAGAGGGAGGGAAGGTGAGAGGAGGAGGGAGGGAAGGTGAGAGAGGGAGGGAGAGAAGGTGAGAGAGGGAGGGAGGAGAAGGAGAAGGTGAGAGAGGGAGGGAGGGAAGGTGAGAGAGAGGGAGGGAGGGAAGGTGAGAGAGGGAGGGAGGGAAGGTGAGAGAGGGAGGGAAGGAAGGTGAGAGAGGGAGGGAAGGAAGGAGGGAGGAGGGAGAGAGGGAGGGAGGAAGGTGAGAGGGGAGAGGTGAGAGAGGGAGGGAGGGAAGGTGAGAGAGGGAGGGAGGGAAGGTGGGAGAGGGAGGGAGGGAAGGTTAGAGAGGGAGGGAGGGAAGGTGAGAGAGGGAGGGAGGAGAGGTGAGAGAGAGGGAGGGAAGGTGAGAGAGGGTGGGAAGGAAGGTGAGAGAGGAGGGGGGAGGTGAGAGGAGGGAGGAGGAAGGTGAAAGGAGGGGTGGGAAGGTGAGAGGGAAGGAGAAAGAGGGGGAGGGAGAGGAGGAGGAGAGAGAGGGAGAGGGAGAGGGAAGAGAGAGAGAGAGAGAGAGAGAGAGAGAGAGAGAGAGAGAGAGAGAGAGAGAGAGAGAGAGAGTGAGAGAGAGAGAGAGAGAGAGAGAGAGAGAGAGAGAGAGAGAGAGAGAGAGAGAGAGAGAGAGAGAGATGGAGAGAGAGAGAGAGAGAGAGAGTGAGAGAGAGAGAGAGAGAGAGAGAGAGAGAGAGAGAGAGTGAGAGAGAGAGAGAGAGAGAGAGAGAGAGAGAGAGAGAGAGAGAGAGAGAGAGAGAGAGAGAGAGAGAGAGAGAGAGAGAGAGAGAGAGAGAGAGAGAGAGAAATTTTCACTGTTTTGAACTTGATATTTTTAATGGAAACATACTAATAAAAACACAGACACAGAAAACACACACACACAC
The DNA here is from genome assembly GCF_042767895.1 of Penaeus vannamei. NCBI lineage: Eukaryota > Metazoa > Arthropoda > Malacostraca > Decapoda > Penaeidae > Penaeus > Penaeus vannamei. The sequence goes on along the minus strand of NC_091556.1, from coordinate 2,439,001 downwards.
TCCAGTTAACGACACATCAGAAATATACTAATTTTTCGGTGCAACGTTTAGTGAAAATAATAAAACACGAAGATATTGTTGGTAGGACTAAACACAGGATTTGACACAAGCAAAATAGTTCCTAAATGTCTAGTAGACGTTCGTTGATACACAGAATTTCGTCGTTTTAGAGTAAGAAAACAAGAAACAAGAAAAGAAAGAAAGAATAATAAAAAAGACATCTGTCAAAGTTTTTCAAAACAGTTTAGCGCGCACTGACCTGGCGAGGCGTGGGCGGGCCTCCCTTGGCCTCTGCTCCGGGCGTGGCTTGCGTCCCGGGCGTTCGAGGGCGTGCGCCGGCTGCTGCTCGTCCTTCGAGAGGCACTGCTGTTCCTTCGACCTCGTCCTCGAGGCGCGGAGCTCGGGGTTATGCTCTCCAGTGTGCTGAGCCGCCCACGCCCGCCCGCTCCCCCCACGCCGCCCGCGCCGTGCCGCACGGAGCTCTCCGTGGTGTTGTAGCGCCTGCGGGGGCTGCGCCCGCGCGTGGGCGAGGGGGAGGCGAAGCGGCCGTGGTAGCGGTCGTGCATGGGCGAGGTGAAGAGGTGGTTCTTGAGCTCGATCACGGTCACGGACTCGGACGCCGTGTCGCCGCAGGTGTCGCAGGACTCGCACGAGCTGCAGGCCGCAGGGCGCCGCAGGTCCACGCGGCTCTCGTCCACCACCACCACCTCCATGCCGCCGAGGGAGCTCCGGCGCGAGCCTCCTGCAGACGCGCTGCGGCCGCGCCGGACCTGGTACGGGCGGGGCGGCTCGGGGGTGAAGCAGCGCTCGTCCTGCGAGCAGCAGGGCCCCTCGTCGGAGCAGCAGCGCTCGTCCTGGGAGCAGCACCGCCCATCGTCCAGCATGCGGGCGTCGCGAGCCTTGTGGCCATGGCGGTGGGCGTCCGCCGACAGGAGCTCGGGCGTGATGCGGTAATCGTCACTGTAGGAGCCACTGCGAGACACTCTCGCCTTGTCCCTGTGGTCCGCCCCCTTCCTTCCCCACAAACCCATCACTTCACTCTCGGACCCTCGCCAAGGGCAGCTCGTATCGGTATCACTGAGAAGACCCGACCACTCGCTCACTCATCCCCGTCACTGCCTGCGTCACGAGCGTCACGGCGGCCGCTGCGAGCACTGTCACGGCCACGCGGAATGTGAGGCGCGCGGCCGCCCTCGCGCCGCCCGCCGCTCGCCCCGCCCCGCGCTCAGTCGCCGCCCTCTCGCGATGAAACCGCGTCCTCTGTCGGGGAAAAAAAGGCCTATATATCAACACGCAACATCGTACACATCAATATCCAGACATTTACACCAAATATTCAAGAATTCACGCTCTCTCTGGCGATCAAATTCGGCCACCATGCTCCAACATTAGCCTCTGCGTTCTCCCTGTCCCGTTAAAAGTATTTACACAGTGACCTAAATACTCGGAAAAAAACAACAGGCGGAAAACGGTCGCTTATGCCACTGTTCCCACGGGTGACGAAGCGCGACTCTCTGGGTATGGGACGTATCTCGTTCGGATATTGATTCAGTTCAGTTCAATTAATTCATTTAGCCATTAATGGTACAAGCATTTGTATCAGTTATAGTGATAATAAACATATTAGTAAGAATGGCTGAGCTTTTAGGGGAATGTGTTCCAAAAAACAGAATAAAAAGGTTCCTAAACCGTGTTATGATACAAGAAAAAAAATATATATATATCGGTTATTATGTTATAAATATGAACTTTAGAAGATGAACAAACTAGCCAATGCCATCTCTTGAACATATGAACAAAATAGCCAATGCCATCTCTTGAACATATGAACAAAATAGCCAATGCCATCTCTTGAACATATGAACAAAATAGCCAATGCCATCTCTTGAACATATGAACAAAATAGCCAATGCCATCTCTTGAACATATGAACAAAATAGCCAATGCCATCCCTTGAACATATGAACAAAATAGCCAATGCCATCTCTTGAACATATGAACAAAATAGCTAATGCCATCTCTTGAACATATGAACAAAATAGCCAATGCCATCTCTTGAACATATGAACAAAGTAGCCAATGCCATCTCTTGAATTTAAACGAAAACTTCACAATAAAAATATCTACCGACGACCGATAAATCACGTAAAATAAATCTTCAGCCAAAAGCATAAATCTTCTTTGGTTCATTAGCATAACAGAAATTCCCCCTGTTGTTTTGATGGGCTCGGTGCATGTAAACAACATATGCAGTTAGTGATGCTTATAACCACACAGAATATATTTTTTCTGGAGAGAAAGGGTAAAGGCAGAGAGAGAGAGGGGGAGGGAAGGAAGGAGGGAGGGAGGGAGGGAGGGAGGGAGAGAGAGAGAGAGGGAGAGAGAGAGAGAGAGAGAGAGAGAGAGAGAGAGAGAGAGAGAGAGAGAGAGAGAGAGAGAGCAAGTAGTCAGAGAGAGAAAGAGACAGACAGAGACAGCTGAAAGAGAAGAGAAAGAGAAAAAGAAAGAAAAAAAAAAGAAAAAAAAAAAGTCACGGCTCCATTATACGCCAGGTCCCTTCGTGACGTCACGCTCTAAGATTTTATTCCTCCCATTCCGATTCCTGACGAAGGAGAGAGTTGCTAAAAAAGAACAAGGAAAAAATACCCTCTTTTTAAGCATTGTTGTGCGCCAAAACCGTGAGACTTGCATTATACGCCAGCTCCCTTCGTGACGTCATAGTCCGAGATCCTAGGCCTCTGAGATTTGCATTATACGTCTGCTCCCTTTGTGACGTCACAGTCCGAGAACCTAGGCCTATCACGCCTAACAGCTGCAGCGGAGGTTAAGACACCTGACGAAGGAGAAAGTTGATAACAAATATATATTGAATTTTTCTTTCTTTCTTTTTTTATTGCGCGCGAAGACCGTGAGAATTAAAAGCGAGTTGGACACGGAGGGATTTTTTTTTATCTTTTATTTATTCATTATTATTATTATTTTTTTTTTACATAAACTCTTTTCCTTTTATTTCTCTGTTATATCCCTTTCTCCAATTTTATGCTTTGAGTGCCACTTCATTCTCTGGCACTCCATTTTTCCACTATTCTCCTCCTCTCTTACCATCTGTCAGTCTTTACCTCTCTCCTCCCTTCTGTTTTCTTCTTTTCCCTTCCTTTTTTACTCCTCTCCTATATTTTTCTTCCTCCTTCTTCCTTTCATTATCCCTTCTCTCCTCTCTTCTCCCTCCTCCTCTCCCCTCATTCTCACTATTCTCCCCTCTCCCTCTTCCCCTCCCAACTCTCTCTCCTCACCTTCCCTCTTCCCTTCTTTCCTCTTTCCTCCTCTTTACTCCCTCCTTCCCTCTCTCCACAAATCTCAACTTAAAGGAGAGATTTTTTTTTCTCTCTCAGAATTTCGGTCGATTTCTAAGATTTTTTTTCTCTCATCTTTTTTTTTCTCTCTCTCTCATTCACGCTGATCGACGTCGAGCGGTCATGCCAACGAAGGGCGGGATTCGGGCGTCACTGCACGCGGGGCAAGAGAGTGTTACGTGCACAGTGTTGCAGTTCTTGTCTGTTGCGTGATTTTTTTTTTTTTTTAGGGGGGGGGGGTAATGGGAGGAGTTGTTGGGGGGTATTTATGGGAGAGAGTGGGAGAAGGAGGGAGAGAAAGAGAGGGATGAAAAGAAGGAAGGAAGGACGGAGGGGGTGAAAGGGGGAAAAAGAGGGATGGGAGGGAGAGAGAGGGAGGAAAGGAGAGAGAGAGAGAGAGAGAGAGAGAGAGAGAGAGAGAGAGAGACAGAGACAGAGACAGAGAGAGAGAGAGAGAGAGAGAGAGAGAGAGTCTGAGAAGAAAGAGAATTCACCTGAATTTTTTCCCCTTAGGAAAACAATACATAAACACATGATCTTCACAAACGTATAGAAAACAAACACCACCTTCACCTTATGATCTTCACTTTGTAAACACATACCTCATACACTTTCAAATTTTCTTTTATCTTGCAGGACTGATGACTTCACGGCAGCCTGCTTCCCATAACTTGTCTTTAAAAAAAATCACTTTTCATTGATCTATCTCGCACCTTCTACAATTACCGCCCTTTCATTATTTTTCGTTTAGTACGTAATTACACACACACGCACGTCGGATTCAAGAGGCGCTCTCTCTCATTTTAAACTCTCTAATTAGCATGTGATTAGAGATCTCAGTCATTAGTATGTTATTAGAGATCGGAGTATGACTGTGACATCCATGCGAAGCTGTGACACCTATTTTCTTTTCTCTTTTTGAGAAGTAAAATGGTTCTAGGTATATTTCGTCTCTCTCTCTCTCTCTGTCAGTCTGTCTGTCTCTCTCGTGCTCTGTCACTGTATGTCTGTCTGTCTGCCTCTCTCTCTCTTTATCTTCTACTCTCTCTCTCTCTCTCTGATTCTCTCCCTTCCTCCCTTTCTCCTTCTCTCCGTCTGTCTGTCTCTCTCTCTCTCTCATTCTCTCCCTCCCTCCATTCATCCTTCTCTCCCTCCCTCTCTTCATCCTTCTCTCTCTTTCTCTCTGTATGTCTGTTCTCTCTCTCTCTCTCTTTCTCTCCCTCTCTCCCCTTCCCTCCATCCCTACTTCTTATTCTTCTCTCTCTCTCTCTCCCCTCGATTCTAGCTAGGTACATCAGCTTTCGTGAACATGAATACCACGCCTGTGAAAAGTCTACGGTATTCACACACCCTGTGATAGTAAAACGCATTCACCCATGGTTTATTTAAAAGAACAAGACAGTGTGATATTGTGAACGCAAGAATCAGGTTTTGGACATAGATTGTATTAGCAGCTCAGTATAGATTGTAATGTTGAAGAAACAATGTGTAAACTAAGTAATGTACAGCATAAGCGAACACTGTGCATTGTATCTCGTACATTATATCTTATAAAGTGTATCTCATACATCATATCTCAGAGTGTCATGTTTTATAGCCTTTGAGACCACCTTGCATGAGGTGTGGAGGACTATGTATCTATTCCATGTCATCTGATGTCCTAAATTATATACTTATGTTCTATCCTAAAATTGGAATGCATCACATGACCACATAACAAATGTAAACAATGCCTTTCCATGCCCATGTTGTACTCCGGTTAGGTAGATGAGTAGATAAAGGACTAATTGTTCTCTTCTTCAAATTGATGTAAATAATCACAATAATGCTTTAGCCTAAATTGCCAATGTAATGCTATTATATAATGCTTTGACGATGCCTTAAATTCATCACAGTTTACCCACGCCTGTGCAGTTAGCCATAAGACTAAACTAAGCAGTGCTGTATGACCATTGATGTCACAGCACATTTATTTGTTTTAACCATCATCCATTAACTAAACTAAGTAATGGGACGTGTCAATGGGTATTAACTTTGGGTATTAGCACGTCGGTGAAATACCCAGTGTGAAAGAAACTATCGGCTTGTTGAGACTGCTAAACCCGGCCCAATTAATAGTCATAATACTGCCGATCTGTTAGGATTCCCAAAGAATATTCGTATACTTGACATGCATAAATAAAGAACCAAATGCATGTTTATCAGTCTAGACATGCATATCAACCGGGCAAATAGATGGTTAAATGTATATCTATCAGATATATAGACAGATATGCCTTTATTTCTGCGTCTGTATTTATGAAAATTCATTGGGTCGGGCCTGGCAAATTTTAACAAACCGGCGGATATACGAGCATACAGAGATACAGAAAATGAATGCTGACAGATATACATTCATCTATCTATCCGGTTATCATACCTGTCTAGACTGATAAATATGTATTCATTTATGTGCATATGCATGTCCGTATATATGAATATGCATTGAGTCAGGTCTTGCACAATTTTATTAACAAACCAGCCTTAAGTGATGAATTTACAACGAAATCCTTATACCTGTACACTGTTTCAGAGTGCTATGTAACACAGTCTTTCAGGCCTCCTAGCATAAGATAACGAAATCAGATATACCAGAAGATATAACAGATATACTGGCAGATGAAATTATTCATTATCCCGAATTCGTCATGTAATGTAATGTCGTGAGCACATACCGCATATTTCGACCATTATTCAAGGCGTTTAAAGTTAGTATACAACCATAGGCCTATAGAACCTATTCTGAGAGAGAAAAAAACATGAATGAACTAACAAAATAAACAAATAAATAGAAATACCCGTAAAAAAAAATCTATCATTATCAACACGATTGACTTGGCTACAACAGCTGATGAAGAAAATTTCTTTGTCTTTAAATAAAAAAACATATGTTGTCTTCGCGCCTATATTTGAAGACTCTCATCTTCTTAAACTTTCCCCAAATATATCAGAAATAGAGAGAGAGAATTAATATCGTTTTTATTTGATAATTGCCTATAAAAGTTGAATTTCGAACCAATAGAAAGTGTTTGTCTGATACGATAGTACACAAAAATAGTTATATGCTAGATTTTTGTTTTCTTTTTGTTTATATTAAAGGTATTAGAGTATAATACAGACAGATAACACATGTAAAGATTTTTTTTATAACAGATAGATAACACTTATGAAAATTATATCTAACTTCAAAAATTTGATCCATCATTAAATAACAATAAGTAAATACGATAAAATAATGAAATGAATAAGGAATTACAATAAGGAATAAACAGTAGAGGAACAGGATGATAGGAAGAACAGGAAAAGAAAGAAGTCGAAGAGGAGAGATGTGTAGGAAGGAAGTATAAAAAAAAGGAAAGAGATTAAGAAGAAAAAAGGGAAAAACGAAGGAAAATATAAAATAAATTTATATACGTGTATATATATATGCCAATATATATATCCACACATCCATCAATCCATTATATATATATATATATATATATATATATATATATATATATATATATATATATATATATATATTCTCTCTCTCGATCCATCCATTTATCTATCCATGGATAAAAGAATTTATGTGTACATACATATGCATATAAACATAAATAGATATAAATAAATCATATATACACACACACACACACATATATATATACATATATTTACACACACACACACACATAAACGTAAGAAAAAGTGCATCCTCAACTGCGACAAAAAAGAGAAAATGGAAAAAATTGAAAAAAAAGAATAAAAAAAAAACAAATTAAAAAAAAAACAAATCAAAACTGACAATACCAAAATCACAAACAGAGTACGCAGTCGAGACCTTCAAATGACGGACAACCTGCTTCAAATCCTTGTCGGTTTTCCCATATAGAAATTTTGAGTGAAAATTCCAATATCATCTCCATCACTATGCCAAGTGACGACACCACCTTCTAGGGATTAACTTTCACTCATTCTCTACCTCATTTGTGAAAGATATTTAGTTGAGTGAGAGGTTCTTTTCACTCGTCAGTGGGTAGAGGGGGGGGGGGGAGGATAGAGCTCGTAGGAAAGTGAGGGAAAGGGAAGAAAAGATAGAGAGGTAGAGGGTGAGGAAGAAGAGAGTGAGAATACGATAGAGAAGATAGAGTGAAGAGAGAAGAACGAGAGAGAAGATAGAGTGAAGAGAGAAGATAGAGTGAAGAGAGAAGAACGAGAGAGAGTGAAAAAAGAGAGGTAGAGGGTAAGGAAGAAGAGAGAGTGAGAATACGATAGAGAACAGAAGAAAGAGAGAGTGAAGAGAGAAGAACGAGAGAGTGAAAGAGAAGAGAGAAAGTAAGAAACCAAAAAAATATTCACATACGTATTTTCATCATGACCAACGCTACAGCACAGTACACGAAATGTCAACATCGACACTTCTCAAAAAATATTGTTGAAACTACTCATAAAAAAAGTAAAAAATAAAGAGAAATCGCCCTTGTCATTGTCAGTGATTGTCAGCTTGTCAAGGTATGATGAATGACATTATCAAATGCGTTTAATTTCAGATTTTCTAAGGCAAGGATCTAGTAGCAATTAGAAGTTAAGATATAGGATTATTATTATTATTATTATTATTATTATTATTATTATTATTATTATCATCATTATTATTATTATTATTATTATTATTATTATTATTATTATTATTATTATAGTAATCTATACAAAGAGCCACAATGAAAAAAATCGAGATTTATACTACCAAAGAATGAAAGAATAGGAAGTCAGTTATTTACGTAAGAAAAACATGTTAGCTGATCCTTTAAACTTATGTTAATAGCACAAGTGGAAATATGGCTACGGTAATCCCATTAAACTGTGTTATATGTGAAAAGGTAATAGCATCAACAGCAGCATTAATGAAGAAAATATAGTTTTTTTTTTTTTTTTTTTTTTTTTTTTGCTACTAAAATAAAGTGTTGAACGAATTGACACTATAATTAACAACATATGTGGTTATAAAGCGGGGGCCGTTTTATAGTTCAATCATTATAGCGATATTGGGGTAATGGTAGCAGATATTGCTAACGATAATAGTAGTAGTAGCAGCAGTACGGGCATTATAGCATTTGTAGCAGTAAGGCTAAGCAAAAAATGATAGGACAACAATAATAACGGTAGGAACCATAATAATTTTAGTTGATAAATTTAATTTGAATGATGTAAATAAGTTTTAGTAACGATAATGATGAAACATGTAATTAAACATAGATAAAGGATAGCAGTGCTAATCTTAGCTCACAGGAAGACGATACTAATAACTGTGAGGATGATAAGATTAATTATAAGGATGATTACTATACTAACACCACGATCCATAACAACAGCTGTATCGCCATGAACAACTGTTTGAGAATAATACACAGTTCTTATGTATAGAAGCACTGAACACCCTCGACTGAGCTCATAAAACACATGCTTGTAACGGCCTCTGTCCAGCTTGTGCACTGTTCGTATATATATATTTTTTCCTCCTTTAGCTGTATGGGTGAGGATATTTATGGTTTCCTGCTGAGAATGAAGTGAATCAGTCTGCTTCGTGTTTTATGATACCTCTTTTTACACCTTCCTGTCTCCCAGTACGACAGACTTTTCTTGTATGTTTCCGTCCGTTTTCGTCTAAAAAAATTGTTTCTGTTTTTTTTATTTTTTCTGTGTGACTGTCTACCTCTCCCTCTCTTCCTATCGCATGTGATTTTTTTTTTTTGGTTCCACAGGCGGCATCGACCAAGAAATGCTGAATTAAAAAAAGAAATGGCAGGTTTTTAGAAGGAAAGTTGGGTTTAACTCTGACCAAGCCTTCGAAAATAATACGCTGCTCAACTCAAAATATTCCTCGTGCAAAGTCTGCGAGATCCTCCCTCGATTTTATCTTTATCATATTCCATTCCTTTAACGGATGTAGAAGAATTTCTAGTAAATAAACTGCTAAGAAATAAATAAAATCTTGACCCACTCTATATATCATAATAATTAGATTACCTATTTTAAATACACAAACCAGCTGTCGTCTTCGTCATATCCACTGACCGCTATGTACGTAACGTTATAAAACCTACTAAAATATATATGCGATCGGTCCTACGCTACACAGGGGTCATATTTTATGAATCTTCTTAGAGTTTCCGATAAGTTCTGTTAGATTGAAAAAAAACCATTTCTTCACGCTCCGCTACCCTCCATGACACATACTGAACGTTTATCATTAACCAGTGTGACATTAAGCACGTCTTGTATTAGTATGGGTTTAGGTCTCACACTATTCCTCGCGCTATGGGTGACGCTGGTCATTATTTTTTGGCTACGTTCTAGCCCGTTTTTTTGCGGTTGAAATACGCCGGGCTTGACAATGTTGATATATTATGATATATTCGTGTTTCTTCTGATGGGCATTAATCTTTTGGATAAAGTGCAAAATCTAGGGTGTAAGTCTTTCGAGACAAAGGAATATAATGGCTTAGTCTCACAGAAATAAGTAAATGAATAAATAAATGAATAATACACAAACACACACACATATACAGGGATAATGAAAAAAATAATTGATATCCAATTCTATTAAGTATCTTCATAATAGTTGTATTCCTTTTGATTCAGTAAAAAGTAAATCATTCATAATACATTACACTCAATTTAATACACGAGACCAATAAAAAAGAGCAATAAATAAAACAAAAGACTTTTCTTGTCTACGCTCTTATACATGCACAAAAATATGAAACAAAAGAGCATCAGCCAGACCCAGAGAAAGGGATCGAAAGAGAAAATAAAAAAGGGATCGAAAGAGAAAATAAAAAAGGGATCGAAAGAGAAAATAAGAAAGGGATCGAAAAGAAGAAAACAAAAGAGCATCAGCCAGACCCAGAGAAAGGGATAAAACA
>NC_091556.1:2416198-2423698 GCF_042767895.1 Penaeus vannamei | reverse complement strand
CAGCACAGGGAATGCTGTTGCTCCTGTGCTAATTCACCATAATAAACAATAATAATGTGCTCTGTCATAAAGACTTAAACTGTAAGTCAATGGAGCAACGGTTTGCAGTGTCGCGTCTAAAAGTAAGTATTATTACGATCATCATCATTATCAATACCCATTATTGTCATTATTATCATCTCACTATCAATATCATCATCATCATCACATTCATCGTCATCATCATCATCATTACTACACAACGATGCCACTATTATTGGCTTTAAGAAGAATCATAATCATAATACCGATAATGACGCCAATGATAATTACAAAAAAATATAAAATAAATAAAAGCGCTTAAAAATAAGCAGAGTAACCATAAATAATGATAATGATAAAGGATGATGATGGTAATTATGATCTGATGATGTGATGGTAATGATGATGTGATGATGGTGATGTGATGGTAATGATGATGTGATGATGGTGATGTGATGGTAATGATGTGATGATGGTGATGTGATGGTAATGATGATGTGATGATGGTGATGTGATGGTAATGATGTGATGATGGTGATGTGATGGTAATGATGATGTGATGATGGTGATGTGATGGTAATGATGATGTGATGATGGTGATGTGATGGTAATGATGATGTGATGACGGTGATGTGATGGTAATGATGATGTGATGATGGTGATGTGATGGTAATGATGATGTGATGGTAATGATGATGTGATGATGGTGATGTGATGGTAATGATGATGTGATGATGGTGATGTGATGGTAATGATGTGATGATGGTGATGTGATGGTAATGATGATGTGATGATGGTGATGTGATGGTAATGATGATGTGATGATGGTGATGTGATGGTAATGATGATGTGATGATGGTGATGATGTGATGATGGTGATGTGATGGTAATGATGATGTGATGATGGTGATGTGATGGTAATGATGATGTGATGGTGGTGATGTGATGGTAATGATGATGTGATGGTGGTGATGTGATGGTAATGATGATGTGATGGTAATGATGATGTGATGATGGTGATGTGATGGTAATGATGATGTGATGATGGTGATGTGATGGTAATGATGATGTGATGATGGTGATGTGATGGTAATGATGATGTGATGATGGTGATGTGATGGTAATGATGATGTGATGATGGTGATGTGATGGTAATGATGTGATGATGGTGATGTGATGGTAATGATGATGTGGTGATGGTGATGTGATGGTAATGATGATGTGATGATGGTGATGTGATGGTAATGATGATGTGATGGTAATGATGATGTGATGATGGTGATGTGATGGTAATGATGATGTGATGGTAATGATGATGTGATGATGGTGATGTGATGGTAATGATGATGTGATCGATGATAATGATGTGATGGTGATGATTTAATAATGATGTGATGGGATGTGATTATGGTGATGCTGATGATGATCATAATACTAGAATATAATGAAAATAAAAACAAAGCAACAACAAAAACAATAATAATAATAACAATAACAATAATAAAAAATAATAATATAATGATAATCCTTATCATTATAATTACAATTATAATCATTATATTTGCAACAACAACAATAATAATAACAATAATAATAATCATATGATATAACACTAATAACAAGTATGGCGAATGATGATAGTAATAATGAATTAAAATTTGTAACCTGTAAATTAATGACATGAAAATATAAAGAAGTTTACCTTAAAATCAATACGTTTTCTTTGAATTCAATGAAATGCTTTTGATTTGCTTGACATTAATATGTGTAAATTACATAAAAATAAAATTCTTACGAAACTAAGAGAGAGAAATTAAGAAAGAGAGAGAGAGAGAGGGGGAGAGATTAAGAGAGAGCGAGAGAGGGAGAGATTGAGAGAAAGAGAGAGAGGGGGAGAGATTAAGAAAGGGAGAGAGAGAGATTACGAGAGAGAGAGAGAGATTACGAAAGAGAGAGAGAGAAATTACGAAAGAGAGAGAGAGAGAGATTAAGAGAGAGAGAGAGAGAGAGAGATTACGAAAGAGAGAGAGAGAGAGAGAGAGAGAGAGAGAGAGAGAGGGAGAGAGAGAGAGAGAGAGAGAGAGAGAGAGAGAGATTACGAAAGAGAGAGGTTACGAGAGAGAGAGAGAGAGAGAGAGAGATTACGAAAAGAGAGAGAGAGAGAGAGAGAGAGAGAGAAGAGAGATTACGAGAGAGAGAGAGAGAGAGAGAGAGAGAGAGAGAGAGAGAGAGAGAGAGGGAGAGAGAGAGAGAGAGAGAACGAAAGAGAGAGAGATTACGAAAGAGAGAGAGATAACGAAAGAGAGAGAGAGTACGAAAGAGAGAGAGAGAGAGAGAGAGAGAGAGAGAGAGAGAGAGAGAGAGAGAGATAGATAGAGAGAGAGAGAGAGAGAGAGAGAAAGAGAGAGAGAGAGAGAGAGTATGATAGAGAGAGAATGATATAGAGTATGATAGAGAGAGAATGATAGAGAGTATGATAGAGAGAGAGAGAGAGAGAGAGAGATTACGAAGAGAGAGAGAGAGAGAGATTACGAAAGAGAGAGAGAGAGAGATTACGAGAGAGAGAGAGAGAGAGAGAGAGAGATTACGAGAGAGAGAGAGAGAGAGAGAGAGAGAGAGAGAGAGAGAGAGAGAGAGAGAGAGAGAGAGAGAGAGAGATTACGAAGAGAGAGAGAGAGAGAGAGAGAGAGAGAGAGAGAGAGAGAGAGAGAGAGAGAGAGAGAGAGAGAGAGAGAGAGAGAGAGAGAGAGAGATTGAAAAGAGAGAGAGAGAGAGATTACGAGAGAGAGAGAGAGAGAGAGAGAGAGAGAGAGAGAGAGAGAGAGAGAGAGAGAGAGAGAGAGAGAGAGATTACGAAGAGAGAGAGAGAGAGAGAGAGAGAGAGAGAGAGAGAGAGAGAGAGAGAGAGAGAGAGAGAGAGAGAGAGAGAGAGATTACGAGAGAGAGAGATTACGAAAGAGAGAGAGAGATTACGAAAGAGAGAGAGAGAGATTACGAAAGAGAGAGAGAGATTACGAAAGAGAGAGAGAGAGATTACGAAAAGAGAGAGATTACGAAGAGAGATTACGAAAGAGAGAAGATTACGAAAGAGAGAGATTACGAAAGAGAGAGATTACGAAGAGATTACGAAAGAGAGATTACGAAAGAGAGATTACGAAAGAGAGAGATTACGAAGAGAGAGAGAGAGAGAGAGAGAGAGAGAGAGAGAGAGAGAGAGAGAGAGAGAGAGAGAGAGAGAGAGAGAGAGAGAGAGAGAGAGATTACGAAAGAGAGATTACGAAAGAGAGAGATTACGAAGAGAGAGAGAGAGAGAGAGAGAGAGAGAGAGAGAGAGAGAGAGAGAGAGAGAGAGAGAGAGAGAGAGATTACGAAAGAGAGAGAGATTACGAAAGAGAGAGATTACGAAGAGAGAGATTACGAGAGGAGAGATTACGAAGAGAGAGAGAGAGAGAGAGAGAGAGAGAGAGAGAGAGAGAGAGAGAGAGAGAGAGAGAGAGAGAGAGAGAGAGATTACGAAAGAGATTACGAGAGAGAGAGAGAGAGAGAGAGAGAGAGATTACGAAGAGAGAGAGAGAGAGAGAGAGAGAGAGAGAGAGAGAGAGAGAGAGAGAGAGAGAGAGAGAGAGAGAGAGAGAGAGAGAGAGAGAGAGAGAGAGAGAGAGAGAGAGAGAGAGAGAGAGAGAGAGAGAGAGAGAGAGAGAGAGAGAGAGAGAGAGAGAGAGAGAGAGAGAGATTACGAAAAGAGAGAGAGAGAGAGAGAGAGAGAGAGAGAGAGAGAGAGAGAGAGAGAGAGAGAGAGAGAGAGAGAGAGAGAAGAGAGAGAGAGAGAGAGATTACGAAAGAGAGAGAGAGATTACGAAGAGAGAGAGAGAGATTACGAGAGAGAGAGAGAGAGATTACGAGAGAGAGAGAGAGAGAGAGAGAGAGAGAGAGAGAGAGAGAGAGAGATTACGAAAAAGAGAGAGAGAGATTACGAAAGAGAGAGAGAGAGAGATTACGAAAGAGAGAGAGAGAGAGAGATTACGAAAGAGAGAGAGAGAGAGATTACGAAAAAGAGAGAGAGAGAGATTACGAAAGAGAGAGAGATTACGAAAGAGAGAGAGATTACGAAAGAGAGAGAGATTACGAAAGAGAGAGAGATTACGAAAGAGAGAGAGATTACGAAAGAGAGAGAGATTACGAAAGAGAGAGAGATTACGAAAGAGAGAGAGAGATTACGAAAAAAGAGAGAGAGAGAGATTACGAAAAAAGAGAGAGAGAGAGAGATTAAGAGAGAGAGAGAGAGAGATTACGAAAGAGAGAGAGAGATTACGAAAAAAGAGAGAGAGAGAGATTACGAAAAGAGAGAGAGAGAGATTACGAAAAAGAGAGAGAGAGATTACGAAAGAGAGAGAGAGATTTCGAAAGAGAGAGAGAGAGAGAGAGACTACGAGAGAGAGAGAGAGAGAGAGAGATTACGAAAGAGAGAGAGAGAGAGAGAGATTACGAAAGAGAGAGAGAGAGAGAGAGATTACGAAAGAGAGAGAGAGAGAGAGAGAGAGATTACGAAAGAGAGAGAGAGAGAGATTACGAAAGAGAGAGAGAGAGAGAGAGAGAGAGAGATTAAAAGAGAGAGAGAGATTAAAAAGAGAGAGATAGAGAGAGATTAAAGGAGAGAGAGAGGGAGAAAGAGAGAGAGAGAGAGAGAGAGAGAGAGAGAGATTAAAAGAGAGAGAGAGAGCGAGAGAGAGAGATTAAAAGAGAGAGAGAGAGCGAGAGAGAGAGAGAGAGAGAGAGAGAGAGAGAGAGAGAGAGAGGGAGAGAGAGAGAGAGAGAGAGAGAGAGAGAGAGAGAGAGAGAGAGAGAGAGAGAGAGAGAGAGAGAGAGAGAGAGAGAGAGAGAGAGAGAGAGAGAGAGAGAGAGAGAGATTAAAAGAGAGAGAGAGAGAGAGATTAAAGAGAGAGAGAGAGATTAAAAGAGAGAGAGAGAGAGATTAAAAGAGAGAGAGATTAAGAGAGAGAGAGAGAGAGAGAGAGAGAGAGAGAGATTGAGAGAGAGATTAAGAGAGATTGAGAGAGAGATTAAGAGAGATTGAGAGAGAGATTAAGAGAGATTGAGGGAGAGATTAAGAGAGATTGAGAGAGAGATTAAGAGAGATTGAGAGAGAGATTAAGAGAGATTGAGAGAGAGATTAAGAGAGATTGAGAGAGAGATTAAGAGAGATTGAGAGAGAGATTAAGAGAGATTGAGGGAGAGAGAGAGAGAGAGAGAGAGAGAGAGAGAGAGAGAGAGAGAGAGAGAGAGAGAGACTATTTGTCAACTGATATTAACTACATTTAAAAGGATATATAAGTTTACGTCTGCATATGCAATTATACATACATAATAAGTAAGATTATTATGTAGAACCAAATACAGATTTTCGTAATATTCTTTTAACCATTCGAACACATCCTGTAAATAAAACATGAGATACTTCCCTTATATTATTCATCATGGAACACTTTTGGAGGTCTGAATATGTCCAAGATTAAAGCATAAATAATATAAGAAAAACAGATTGTCGCTTTTAATGACATATCGCATAAAAACACAGGCACTTGCGGTTAAAGTACATAGAAGATAAGGTTCTTTAAAAACACTTATTCTATCGTTTGCATATATAAATTTTTCGTCCAGAAGGCGGCTGTAAGGAACTTAATCTGTACCCTAATCCCCTCCCAATCATCGCGTTTCCTATCTGATTACATTATTCGGTAGATTCAAAGATGAGAATTGGACTTACATAAGGGTGGAGGGAAGGGAAGGTTAGGCAGTGGCGAATTTCTGAAGCTGGAAGTTCCAACATCACGGTTATTGTGCTTCACTGAATTTAGTGTTCTCCCCGAGGTCGGATCCGTGTTATTATGGGTTCGTGTTCATATCGGGAAATAGTTTGGAAAAAACATAACTTCTGAAACGAGTAATGGATGCGAGTCACATGTTCGCAAAGTCACAACACAAAACCCATTGCCAAGGACTACTACTAGTACTACTACTGTGACGGCAGAACTGTTAAACTTGCCGATAGATGGCTGCTCATAAACGATGTGTGGTTGTAACAACAATGCCCAACAATGCAGAACGCGTGATATAATTACGAAATGTACATTTAATTGAAGATGTATTTTGGTGTAATTTAACAAGCTAGAATACAAAAATATATTGAAAGTAGAGTGCATATCTATAAGAGTGACAATGATTGGTTGTGACGTCACAAATTACAACCGCCTAAATAATTAATCCAGGCTTAACTCGCAGGGGAATTGTTCACTGCAAGCCTGCTAGACGAGAAAAGGTTTAACCAAATATAATATCGGTTAACTATATCACCAGTACGATAAAATGGATAAGTCTCCCATAACAGTAGAACGTTTTCTTTGAATTCGGTGTAACGCCTTCGTTTTCTTTAAAACTATTAACTGGAAATTTCGTTTCATGTGTGAGAAAGATTAATAAAACATGGCGTAAAAATAATTGTATTATGGTATATGTTGCGTAACCATTACTCTTACTTTCACTATACTTCATTTCATATAATCATTTACCTAGGACCATTATATCCATACTCTAGAGATCTAGAATTTTAACTTTGGTTTTGCGAAGATGTAAATATCATTGAACAGCAATTAATAATAATGAATTTATATATATATATATATATATATATATATATATATATATATATATACATATATATATGTATATATATATGTATATATATACATATATATAATACATATATATATATATATATATATATATATATATATATATATATATATATATATATATACATATATATATATATATATATATATATATATAATATATATATATAATACATATATATATATATATTTATATATATATATATATATATATATATATATATATATATATATATATATATATATATATATATATATGTATATATACATATTTATCGTGTGATAAGAGTAATTTTGGAGTTCAAATTAGAAATAATTTTTGAAGGTTGTACATATGTATACATACACAAACACACACACACACATATACATATATATATATATATGTATATATATATATATATATATATATATATATATATATATATATATATATATATATATATGTACATGTATACATATATGCATATATATATATATATATATATATATATATATATATATATATATATATATATATATATATATACATATGCATATACATATACATATATACAAATATATATCCCCCTCACCCCCATACCCAACCCTCACAACCCAAGACCCATCCCTCCCCCTCCACCCACGCCCACCCCCTCCCCCCACCCAACCCCGCCCACCCCTAACCCCGCCCACCCACGCCCACCCCCTACCCCCTTACCCCCTACCCACCCCAAGCCCTACCCCCTCCCCCCGCCCACCACGCCCACCCCCTACCCCTTACCCCCTACCCCCTCCCCCCGCCCACCCA
>NC_091556.1:2401198-2411198 GCF_042767895.1 Penaeus vannamei | reverse complement strand
GAAGAGAATTAGTGTGGGGGGGGAGGGGGGATAGAAACAAGAAGAAGGAAGAGAATTAGTGGGGGAGAGAGGGGGGATAGAAACAAGAAGAAGGAAGAGAATTAGTGTGGGGGGGGAGGGGGGATAGAAACAAGAAGAAGGAAGAGAATTAGTGGGGGGAGGGGGATAGAAACAAGAAGAAGGAAGAGAATTAGTGGGGGGGGGAGGGGGGATAGAAACAAGAAGAAGGAAGAGAATTAGTGGGGGGGGAGGGGGGATAGAAACAAGAAGAAGGAAGAGAATTAGTGGGGGGGGAGGGGGGATAGAAACAAGAAGAAGGAAGAGAATTAGTGTGGGGGGGAGGGGGGATAGAAACAAGAAGAAGGAAGAGAATTAGTGGGGGGGAGGGGGGATAGAAACAAGAAGAAGGAAGAGAATTAGTGGGGGGGGGAGGGGGGATAGAAACAAGAAGAAGGAAGAGAATTAGTGGGGGAGAGAGGGGGATAGAAACAAGAAGAAGGAAGAGAATTAGTGGGGGGGGGGAGGGGGGATAGAAACAAGAAGAAGGAAGAGAATTAGTGGGGGGGAGGGGGGATAGAAACAAGAAGAAGGAAGAGAATTAGTGGGGGGGGAGGGGGGATAGAAACAAGAAGAAGGAAGAGAATTAGTGGGGGGGGAGGGGGGATAGAAACAAGAAGAAGGAAGAGAATTAGTGTGGGGGGAGGGGGGATAGAAACAAGAAGAAGGAAGAGAATTAGTGGGGGGGGGAGGGGGGATAGAAACAAGAAGAAGGAAGAGAATTAGTGGGGGGGGGAGGGGGGATAGAAACAAGAAGAAGGAAGAGAATTAGTGGGGGGGGGAGGGGGGATAGAAACAAGAAGAAGGAAGAGAATTAGTGTGGGGGGGAGGGGGGATAGAAACAAGAAGAAGGAAGAGAATTAGTGGGGGGGGAGGGGGGATAGAAACAAGAAGAAGGAAGAGAATTAGTGTGGGGGGGGAGGGGGGATAGAAACAAGAAGAAGGAAGAGAATTAGTGGGGGGGGAGGGGGGATAGAAACAAGAAGAAGGAAGAGAATTAGTGTGGGGGGGAGGGGGATTAGTGGGGGGGAGGGGGATAGAAACAAGAAGAAGGAAGAGAATTAGTGGGGGGGGAGGGGGGATAGAAACAAGAAGAAGGAAGAGAATTAGTGTGGGGGGGAGGGGGGATAGAAACAAGAAGAAGGAAGAGAATTAGTGGGGGGGAGAGGGGGGATAGAAACAAGAAGAAGGAAGAGAATTAGTGTGGGGGGGAGGGGGGATAGAAACAAGAAGAAGGAAGAGAATTAGTGTGGGGGGAGGGGGGATAGAAACAAGAAGAAGGAAGAGAATTAGTGTGGGGGGGAGGGGGGATAGAAACAAGAAGAAGGAAGAGAATTAGTGGGGGGGGGAGGGGGGATAGAAACAAGAAGAAGGAAGAGAATTAGTGTGGGGGGGAGGGGGGATAGAAACAAGAAGAAGGAAGAGAATTAGTGGGGGGGGAGGGGGGATAGAAACAAGAAGAAGGAAGAGAATTAGTGTGGGGGGGGAGGGGGGATAGAAACAAGAAGAAGGAAGAGAATTAGTGTGGGGGAGAGGGGGGATAGAAACAAGAAGAAGGAAGAGAATTAGTGGGGGGGGAGGGGGGATAGAAACAAGAAGAAGGAAGAGAATTAGTGGGGGGGGAGGGGGGATAGAAACAAGAAGAAGGAAGAGAATTAGTGGGGGGGGGGAGGGGGGATAGAAACAAGAAGAAGGAAGAGAATTAGTGGGGGAGAGGGGGATAGAAACAAGAAGAAGGAAGAGAATTAGTGTGGGGGGGAGGGGGGATAGAAACAAGAAGAAGGAAGAGAATTAGTGGGGGGGGGAGGGGGGATAGAAACAAGAAGAAGGAAGAGAATTAGTGTGGGGGGGAGGGGGGATAGAAACAAGAAGAAGGAAGAGAATTAGTGTGGGGGGGAGGGGGGATAGAAACAAGAAGAAGGAAGAGAATTAGTGGGGGGGGAGGGGGGATAGAAACAAGAAGAAGGAAGAGAATTAGTGGGGGGGGAGGGGGGATAGAAACAAGAAGAAGGAAGAGAATTAGTGGGGGGGGGAGGGGGGATAGAAACAAGAAGAAGGAAGAGAATTAGTGGGGGGGGGAGGGGGGATAGAAACAAGAAGAAGGAAGAGAATTAGTGGGGGGGGGAGGGGGGATAGAAACAAGAAGAAGGAAGAGAATTAGTGGGGGGGAGAGGGGGGATAGAAACAAGAAGAAGGAAGAGAATTAGTGTGGGGGGGGGAGGGGGGATAGAAACAAGAAGAAGGAAGAGAATTAGTGGGGGGGGAGGGGGGATAGAAACAAGAAGAAGGAAGAGAATTAGTGGGGGGGGGAGGGGGGATAGAAACAAGAAGAAGGAAGAGAATTAGTGGGGGGGGAGGGGGGATAGAAACAAGAAGAAGGAAGAGAATTAGTGGGGGGGGGAGGGGGGATAGAAACAAGAAGAAGGAAGAGAATTAGTGGGGGGGGGAGGGGGGATAGAAACAAGAAGAAGGAAGAGAATTAGTGGGGGGGGGAGGGGGGATAGAAACAAGAAGAAGGAAGAGAATTAGTGGGGGGGGAGGGGGGATAGAAACAAGAAGAAGGAAGAGAATTAGTGGGGGGGGAGGGGGGATAGAAACAAGAAGAAGGAAGAGAATTAGTGGGGGGGGGAGGGGGGATAGAAACAAGAAGAAGGAAGAGAATTAGTGGGGGGGAGGGGGGATAGAAACAAGAAGAAGGAAGAGAATTAGTGGGGGGGGAGGGGGGATAGAAACAAGAAGAAGGAAGAGAATTAGTGGGGGGGAGGGGGGATAGAAACAAGAAGAAGGAAGAGAATTAGTGTGGGGGGGAGGGGGGATAGAAACAAGAAGAAGGAAGAGAATTAGTGTGGGGGGGAGGGGGGATAGAAACAAGAAGAAGGAAGAGAATTAGTGTGGGGGGGAGGGGGGATAGAAACAAGAAGAAGGAAGAGAATTAGTGGGGGGGGGAGGGGGATAGAAACAAGAAGAAGGAAGAGAATTAGTGTGGGGGGGGGGAGGGGGGATAGAAACAAGAAGAAGGAAGAGAATTAGTGGGGGAGAGAGGGGGGATAGAAACAAGAAGAAGGAAGAGAATTAGTGGGGGGGGAGGGGGGATAGAAACAAGAAGAAGGAAGAGAATTAGTGGGGGGGGGAGGGGGGATAGAAACAAGAAGAAGGAAGAGAATTAGTGGGGGGGGAGGGGGGATAGAAACAAGAAGAAGGAAGAGAATTAGTGGGGGGGGAGGGGGGATAGAAACAAGAAGAAGGAAGAGAATTAGTGGGGGGGGGAGGGGGGATAGAAACAAGAAGAAGGAAGAGAATTAGTGGGGGGGGAGGGGGGATAGAAACAAGAAGAAGGAAGAGAATTAGTGTGGGGGGGAGGGGGGATAGAAACAAGAAGAAGGAAGAGAATTAGTGGGGGGGGGAGGGGGGATAGAAACAAGAAGAAGGAAGAGAATTAGTGGGGGAGAAGGGGGATAGAAACAAGAAAAAGGAAGAGAATTAGTGGGGGGGGAGGGGGGATAGAAACAAGAAGAAGGAAGAGAATTAGTGGGGGGGAGGGGGGATAGAAACAAGAAGAAGGAAGAGAATTAGTGGGGGGGGGAGGGGGGATAGAAACAAGAAGAAGGAAGAGAATTAGTGGGGGGGAGGGGGGATAGAAACAAGAAGAAGGAAGAGAATTAGTGTGGGGGGGAGGGGGGATAGAAACAAGAAGAAGGAAGAGAATTAGTGGGGGGAGAGAGGGGGGATAGAAACAAGAAGAAGGAAGAGAATTAGTGTAGGGGGGGAGGGGGGATAGAAACAAGAAGAAGGAAGAGAATTAGTGGGGGGGGGAGGGGGGATAGAAACAAGAAGAAGGAAGAGAATTAGTGTGGGGGGGAGGGGGGATAGAAACAAGAAGAAGGAAGAGAATTAGTGTGGGGGGAGGGGGGATAGAAACAAGAAGAAGGAAGAGAATTAGTGGGGGGAGAGAGGGGGGATAGAAACAAGAAGAAGGAAGAGAATTAGTGTAGGGGGGGAGGGGGGATAGAAACAAGAAGAAGGAAGAGAATTAGTGTGGGGGGGAGGGGGGATAGAAACAAGAAGAAGGAAGAGAATTAGTGGGGGGGGAGGGGGGATAGAAACAAGAAGAAGGAAGAGAATTAGTGTGGGGGGGGAGGGGGGATAGAAACAAGAAGAAGGAAGAGAATTAGTGGGGGGGGGAGGGGGGATAGAAACAAGAAGAAGGAAGAGAATTAGTGTGGGGGGAGGGGGGATAGAAACAAGAAGAAGGAAGAGAATTAGTGGGGGGGGGAGGGGGGATAGAAACAAGAAGAAGGAAGAGAATTAGTGTGGGGGGAGGGGGGATAGAAACAAGAAGAAGGAAGAGAATTAGTGTGGGGGGGAGGGGGGATAGAATCAAGAAGAAGGAAGAGAATTAGTGGGGGGGGGAGGGGGGATAGAAACAAGAAGAAGGAAGAGAATTAGTGTGGGGGGGGAGGGGGGATAGAAACAAGAAGAAGGAAGAGAATTAGTGTGGGGGGAGGGGGATAGAAACAAGAAGAAGGAAGAGAATTAGTGTGGGGGAGAGGGGGGATAGAAACAAGAAGAAGGAAGAGAATTAGTGTGGGGGGGAGGGGGGATAGAAACAAGAAGAAGGAAGAGAATTAGTGTGGGGGGGAGGGGGGATAGAAACAAGAAGAAGGAAGAGAATTAGTGGGAGAGAGGGGGGATAGAAACAAGAAGAAGGAAGAGAATTAGTGTAGGGGGAGGGGGGATAGAATCAAGAAGAAGGAAGAGAATTAGTGGGGGGGGGAGGGGGGATAGAAACAAGAAGAAGGAAGAGAATTAGTGTGGGGGGGAGGGGGGATAGAAACAAGAAGAAGGAAGAGAATTAGTGTGGGGGGGAGGGGGGATAGAAACAAGAAGAAGGAAGAGAATTAGTGTGGGGGGGAGGGGGGATAGAAACAAGAAGAAGGAAGAGAATTAGTGGGGGGGGGAGGGGGGATAGAATCAAGAAGAAGGAAGAGAATTAGTGGGGGGGGGAGGGGGGATAGAATCAAGAAGAAGGAAGAGAATTAGTGGGGGGGGGAGGGGGGATAGAAACAAGAAGAAGGAAGAGAATTAGTGGGGGGGGGGAGGGGGGATAGAATCAAGAAGAAGGAAGAGAATTAGTGGGGGGGGGGAGGGGGGATAGAAACAAGAAGAAGGAAGAGAATTAGTGTGGGGGGAGGGGGGATAGAAACAAGAAGAAGGAAGAGAATTAGTGTGGGGGGGAGGGGGGATAGAAACAAGAAGAAGGAAGAGAATTAGTGTGGGGGGAGGGGGGATAGAATCAAGAAGAAGGAAGAGAATTAGTGGGGGGGGGAGGGGGGATAGAAACAAGAAGAAGGAAGAGAATTAGTGTGGGGGGGAGGGGGGATAGAATCAAGAAGAAGGAAGAGAATTAGTGTGGGGGGGAGGGGGGATAGAAACAAGAAGAAGGAAGAGAATTAGTGTGGGGGGGAGGGGGGATAGAAACAAGAAGAAGGAAGAGAATTAGTGGGGGGGGAGGGGGGATAGAAACAAGAAGAAGGAAGAGAATTAGTGGGGGGGGAGGGGGGATAGAAACAAGAAGAAGGAAGAGAATTAGTGGGGGGGGAGGGGGGATAGAAACAAGAAGAAGGAAGAGAATTAGTGGGAGAGAGGGGGGATAGAAACAAGAAGAAGGAAGAGAATTAGTGGGGGGAGGGGGGATAGAAACAAGAAGAAGGAAGAGAATTAGTGGGGGGGAGGGGGGATAGAAGAGAGAGGGGGATAGAAACAAGAAGAAGAGAAACAAGAAGAAGGAAGAGAATTAGTGGGGGGGGGAGGGGGGATAGAAACAAGAAGAAGGAAGAGAATTAGTGGGAGAGAGGGGGGATAGAAACAAGAAGAAGGAAGAGAATTAGTGGGGGGGGAGGGGGGATAGAAACAAGAAGAAGGAAGAGAATTAGTGGGGGGGAGGGGGGATAGAAACAAGAAGAAGGAAGAGAATTAGTGCGGGGGGGAGGGGGATAGAAACAAGAAGAAGGAAGAGAATTAGTGGGGGGGGGAGGGGGGATAGAAACAAGAAGAAGGAAGAGAATTAGTGTGGGGGGAGGGGGGATAGAAACAAGAAGAAGGAAGAGAATTAGTGGGGGGGGGGGAGGGGGGATAGAAACAAGAAGAAGGAAGAGAATTAGTGTGGGGGGAGGGGGATAGAAACAAGAAGAAGGAAGAGAATTAGTGTGGGGGGGGAGGGGGGATAGAAACAAGAAGAAGGAAGAGAATTAGTGTGGGGGGGAGGGGGATAGAAACAAGAAGAAGGAAGAGAATTAGTGTGGGGGGGAGGGGGGATAGAAACAAGAAGAAGGAAGAGAATTAGTGTGGGGGGGAGGGGGATAGAAACAAGAAGAAGGAAGAGAATTAGTGTGGGGGGGAGGGGGGATAGAAACAAGAAGAAGGAAGAGAATTAGTGTGGGGGGGAGGGGGGATAGAAACAAGAAGAAGGAAGAGAATTAGTGTGGGGGGGAGGGGGATAGAAACAAGAAGAAGGAAGAGAATTAGTGGGGGGGGGAGGGGGGATAGAAACAAGAAGAAGGAAGAGAATTAGTGTGGGGGGGAGGGGGGATAGAAACAAGAAGAAGGAAGAGAATTAGTGTGGGGGGGAGGGGGGATAGAAACAAGAAGAAGGAAGAGAATTAGTGTGGGGGGGAGGGGGGATAGAAACAAGAAGAAGGAAGAGAATTAGTGTGGGGGGGAGGGGGGATAGAAACAAGAAGAAGGAAGAGAATTAGTGTGGGGGGGAGGGGGGATAGAAACAAGAAGAAGGAAGAGAATTAGTGTGGGGGGGAGGGGGGATAGAAACAAGAAGAAGGAAGAGAATTAGTGTGGGGGGGAGGGGGGATAGAAACAAGAAGAAGGAAGAGAATTAGTGGGGGGGGGAGGGGGGATAGAAACAAGAAGAAGGAAGAGAATTAGTGGGGGGGGGAGGGGGGATAGAAACAAGAAGAAGGAAGAGAATTAGTGGGGGGGGGAGGGGGGATAGAAACAAGAAGAAGGAAGAGAATTAGTGGGAGAGAGGGGGGATAGAAACAAGAAGAAGGAAGAGAATTAGTGGGGGGAGGGGGGATAGAAACAAGAAGAAGGAAGAGAATTAGTGGGGGGGGGGAGGGGGGATAGAAACAAGAAGAAGGAAGAGAATTAGTGGGGGGGGAGGGGGGATAGAAACAAGAAGAAGGAAGAGAATTAGTGGGAGAGAGGGGGGATAGAAACAAGAAGAAGGAAGAGAATTAGTGGGGGGGAGGGGGGATAGAAACAAGAAGAAGGAAGAGAATTAGTGGGGGGGGAGGGGGGATAGAAACAAGAAGAAGGAAGAGAATTAGTGGGGGGGGGAGGGGGGATAGAAACAAGAAGAAGGAAGAGAATTAGTGTGGGGGGAGGGGGGATAGAAACAAGAAGAAGGAAGAGAATTAGTGGGGGGGGGAGGGGGGATAGAAACAAGAAGAAGGAAGAGAATTAGTGGGGGGGGGAGGGGGGATAGAAACAAGAAGAAGGAAGAGAATTAGTGGGGGGGGGAAGGGGGATAGAAACAAGAAGAAGGAAGAGAATTAGTGTGGGGGGGGAGGGGGGATAGAAACAAGAAGAAGGAAGAGAATTAGTGGGGGGGGGAGGGGGGATAGAAACAAGAAGAAGGAAGAGAATTAGTGGGGGGGGGAGGGGGGATAGAAACAAGAAGAAGGAAGAGAATTAGTGTGGGGGGGAGGGGGGATAGAAACAAGAAGAAGGAAGAGAATTAGTGTGGGGGGGAGGGGGGATAGAAACAAGAAGAAGGAAGAGAATTAGTGGGGGGGAGGGGGGATAGAAACAAGAAGAAGGAAGAGAATTAGTGTGGGGGGGGGAGGGGGGATAGAAACAAGAAGAAGGAAGAGAATTAGTGGGGGGGGGGAGGGGGGATAGAAACAAGAAGAAGGAAGAGAATTAGTGTGGGGGGGGGAGGGGGGATAGAAACAAGAAGAAGGAAGAGAATTAGTGGGGGGGGGAGGGGGGATAGAAACAAGAAGAAGGAAGAGAATTAGTGGGGGGGGGAGGGGGATAGAAACAAGAAGAAGGAAGAGAATTAGTGGGGGGGGGAGGGGGATAGAAACAAGAAGAAGGAAGAGAATTAGTGGGGGGGGGAGGGGGGATAGAAACAAGAAGAAGGAAGAGAATTAGTGGGGGGGAGAGGGGGGATAGAAACAAGAAGAAGGAAGAGAATTAGTGGGGGGGGGGAAGGGGGATAGAAACAAGAAGAAGGAAGAGAATTAGTGTGGGGGAGAGGGGGATAGAAACAAGAAGAAGGAAGAGAATTAGTGGGGGGGGGAGGGGGGATAGAAACAAGAAGAAGGAAGAGAATTAGTGGGGGGGGGAGGGGGGATAGAAACAAGAAGAAGGAAGAGAATTAGTGGGGGGGGGGAAGGGGGATAGAAACAAGAAGAAGGAAGAGAATTAGTGGGGGGGGGAGGGGGGATAGAAACAAGAAGAAGGAAGAGAATTAGTGGGGGGGAGAGGGGGGATAGAAACAAGAAGAAGGAAGAGAATTAGTGGGGGGGGGGAAGGGGGATAGAAACAAGAAGAAGGAAGAGAATTAGTGTGGGGGGGAGGGGGGATAGAAACAAGAAGAAGGAAGAGAATTAGTGGGGGAGAGGGGGGATAGAAACAAGAAGAAGGAAGAGAATTAGTGGGGGGGGGAGGGGGGATAGAAACAAGAAGAAGGAAGAGAATTAGTGGGGGAGAGGGGGGATAGAAACAAGAAGAAGGAAGAGAATTAGTGGGGGGGGGAGGGGGGATAGAAACAAGAAGAAGGAAGAGAATTAGTGGGGGGGGGAGGGGGATAGAAACAAGAAGAAGGAAGAGAATTAGTGGGGGGGGGAGGGGGGATAGAAACAAGAAGAAGGAAGAGAATTAGTGGGGGAGAGGGGGGATAGAAACAAGAAGAAGGAAGAGAATTAGTGGGGGGGGGGAGGGGGGATAGAAACAAGAAGAAGGAAGAGAATTAGTGTGGGGGGGAGGGGGGATAGAAACAAGAAGAAGGAAGAGAATTAGTGGGGGGGGGGAGGGGGGATAGAAACAAGAAGAAGGAAGAGAATTAGTGTGGGGGGGAGGGGGGGTAGAAACAAGAAGAAGGAAGAGAATTAGTGGGGGGGGGAGGGGGGATAGAAACAAGAAGAAGGAAGAGAATTAGTGGGGGAGAGGGGGGATAGAAACAAGAAGAAGGAAGAGAATTAGTGTGGGGGGGAGGGGGGATAGAAACAAGAAGAAGGAAGAGAATTAGTGGGGGGGGGAGGGGGGATAGAAACAAGAAGAAGGAAGAGAATTAGTGGGGGGGGGAGAGGGATAGAAACAAGAAGAAGGAAGAGAATTAGTGGGGGGGGGAGGGGGGATAGAAACAAGAAGAAGGAAGAGAATTAGTGGGGGGGGGAGGGGGGATAGAAACAAGAAGAAGGAAGAGAATTAGTGTGGGGGGGGGGAGGGGGGATAGAAACAAGAAGAAGGAAGAGAATTAGTGGGGGGGAGGGGGGATAGAAACAAGAAGAAGGAAGAGAATTAGTGGGGGGAAATATATCACCTTTTCTTTTACGTAAAAAGGAAAGGAAAGAGAGTGATTTACGTCCATCCTCTTTGAAAGGGTTGATGGCAATCCTCTGTGTGTAAATTTTTGCAGTAACCCGAGTCCACGCGCGGAGAAGGGAAACGCCGGAAAGAATAACTTTCGAAAGAGGAATAAAAAAAGAAAAAATGTTGGGGGGGAAAAGGTGGGTGGGGGAGAGAGATAGAGGGGGAGAGGGATGGGGAAGGAGGGGGGAGGGAGGGGGAGAGGGAGGGGGGAGGGAGGAGACATGAGGAGGGGGAGGGAGAAGGGGAGGAGACATGAGGAGGGGGAGATAGAAGGGGGGAGGGGAGGGGGGAGAGGGAGGAGACGTGAGGAGGGGGACGGGGGAGGGGG
>NC_091556.1:2386198-2391198 GCF_042767895.1 Penaeus vannamei | reverse complement strand
AAAATTCAAAAATAACCGCCATGCATAAAAGACCCCGATGTATAAACGTCGGAAGAAGTATAAGGGACGTGGAATCAAACACCACATCACGGATTCGAACACACGCAATACCGCACATACATACATCAAAGCCGGTATGTGACTGCTGCACTTGAGAATGAATTACAGGGTTTAATAGCACCAACCTGTCAGACTTCATTATGTAACATTACATCACCGTTACGTTTAAGACTTTCAAACTTTCATAAACAAAACTTAAGGAGATGATGCCGTGTAATTCAAGCTCGTAAAAGGGACATTTCGATCCTGTTTGCGTCGAGTGAGATCGGGTCGGAGATTCTGTTTTGAGGCATGCGTTTATATCGTCTATGAGCATCTCTTCCGCGTGTGCAAGGAGGAAAAAAAAAATGGAGGGTTTGGGAAGGTTGTAGCATCGCGGTTTTGAGATGGAGGAAGAAAATTAAATAGTGGGGTTTGTGTATATATATTTATCGCAGTTTTGAGATGGAGGAAGAAAATTAAATAGCGGGGTTTGTGTATATATATTCTACTTGATATTTATTAGATGAATTCTAATATAATCGGGGTTCTTTTTTCTGTTTTTATTTTCATATATCTGCCAGTAGCATATATATTTTTTACTTTATATTTTAGATGAATTCTAATATAATCGTCTGTTTTTATGTCATTTATTTTCATGTATCTGCCAGTAACTTACGATATTATCAAAATATGTTTTCCTTGTATCTATATCTTATTGTCTCTCTTCTCATCAGTCTGTCAATGTTTATTCCTTTAACAAGAAATAAAGCGAAACTGGTATTAATTTTGATAAAAACACTATGAAATAAAATTCCCTCTTTCTATATATTAATTCCAATTTCTCTCTCTCTCTCTCTCTCTCTCTCTCTCTCTCTCTCTCTCTCCCTCTCTCTCTCTCTCTCTCTCTCTCTCTCTCTCTCTCTCTCTCTCTCTCTCTCTCTCTCTCTCTCTCTCTCTCTCTCTCTGTCGGACTTCCAATTTATAATCAGAAAAAAACCCTTAAAAGACAGACAAAATAATTACAGACCAAGCAGGATAATACGAAATAAACAATGATAACGTGGTAGCCATTACAACACTGTCATCTAAAGTGTTTGACAAATACACGTTGTCAGTCTGTTTGGCTTCTGAAAATGTCTAATAATTTATCACTGTTGTTTGTTCAACTGTTTGTTACCTTCACCTGCACGAATTATCATCTGTTATTGGAAATAGGACAGGTAAAGAGATGATGATGATTATGGTGCACGAAAAGTGGAATTAAGTTAAGAAAACTGAGGTAAATTTGTATTAATATGACTTGAAACTTTTTTTTTTTAGCATTTGAGTTAATACAAGTCGATATAAAGTCACATAAATTTCGCATATAAGCAAAACACAAATCGATATATAGACAGATACAGGAAAAAGATAAAGACGTGAAATAGATACAGGCCTCACTTTCTCTCTCTCTCTCTCTCTCTCTCTCTCTCTCTCTCTCTCTCTCTCTCTCTCTCTCTCTCTCTCTCTCTCTCTCTCTCCATCTCTCTCTCTTTCTCCTCCTCCCTCTCCCCCCCTCCCCCCACCTCTCTCTCTCTCTCTCTCTCTCTCTCTCTCTCTCTCTCTCTCTCTCTCTCTCTCTCTCTCTCTCTCTCTCTCTCTCTCTCTCTCTCTCTCTCTCCCCCTCTCCCTCCCTATCCCTCCCCCTTTTTCCCTCCCTCTCTCTCAAAACAAAACAAACTGATTAAAATAGCGTTCAGGTTGAGCAAAAGCCGCTACAAAGAACCGCTCGATTTCGCCCAACCAGTTTCTTGATTTACGAGAAAGAAGGAGAAGAAAAAAAGAAAGAGAAAAAGAAGAAAAAGCGAAATTGAGAGAAGAAAAAAAAGGAAAGAGAAAAAGAAGAAGGAAAAGCGAAAAACGAAAATGAAAAAAACGTATAAAAAGGCAAAATATTAAAATAAAAACGCATAAAATGGCAAAATAATCAAAAGAGAAGAAGCCAAAGGAAAGAGAAAAGGAAGAAGAAGAAAAAAACGAAAAAGAAAAAACGTATAAAAAGACAAAAAAAATAAAAGATATGATTTGAAATTCTCTGTTTGACAACGACTACTAATACGTTTCTGAGACAGGGAGGCAGAGAGGGGGGGGGGGGGGGGGGGTAGGAAGAAAGGGAGGGGGGGGCGGGGAGGGGGGGGGTAGTGGATGTGGGGCCCCCCCATACATCATACAGCTGATCAGAAGAATTATGGCGAGGGCTTAGTCGATGCGACGGGGTGGGGTGGGTGGAGTGGGAGGTGGGAAGGGGGTGGGAGGTGGGGTGTGGGGTGAGGAGTACATTATATTGCTTACACCGAAATGCATAAGTGTTCGAGTCGCTATCTCTCGCTCTCTCTATCTTTCTGAATGTATATGTATATATATATATATATATATATATATATATATATATATATATATATATATATAGAGAGAGAGAGAGAGAGAGAGAGAGAGAGAGAGAGAGAGAGAGAGAGAGAGAGAGAGAGAGAAGACAGAGAGAGCGAGCGAGAGAGAAAAAGAAAGAGAAAGAGAAAAAGAGAAAAAAAGAGAAAGAAAGAAAGAAAGAGAGAAAATGACTGAGAAGGGATACAATAGGTTCGTAACTGTCGCTTTCCAGTGTCCGCCATCTTCATCACGCCCGCACTCACACGCCCACTCTTACCTTTCACCCTTGGCCCCCGCCCCCGCCCTTGGCCTCTCCCTCCCCTCTCTTCCCCTCGCTCCCCCTCGCCCGCTTCCCCTCTTGGTCTCTCGCTTCGTCCTCTTTCGTTGTTTGTTGTAACTGTTTCTGCCTCATTTTATTTACCTTTTTTTTCTTTATTTTTCTTCTTTCTCTTTTTCTAGTCTCTTTTTTTCTTATTTTTTCCTTATTTATTCTTATCTCTTTTCCTTCTTTTTTTTTTTTTAATCTCGTTTTTTCCTTCTTTTTTCTTATTTCTTTTCCTTCTGTTTGGTATTCTTATCTCTTTTCCTTCTTTTCATTTTTCTAATCTCGTTTTTTCCTTCTTTTTTCTTATTTCTTTTCCTTATCTTTTCTTATTTCTTTTGCTTATTTTTTTCTTATTTCTTTTCTTCTTTTTTTCTTTTTCTAATCTCCCCTTTTCCTTCCTTTTTCTTATTTTTTTTCATTTTTCTTTTCCCAACCTCCTTTTTTCTTTCTCTTTATTTTTCTCATAAACATTTTTCTCATCTCTTTTCCTTATTTTTCTTTTTCTAATTTCTCTTCATTCTTTTTCTCTTTTCATCTCTTTTTCTATTTTCCTTTATCTATTTGTTTTTCCTTTTTATCACTCTTATTTTATTTACATTGTGTCCAATATATTTTATTTTATTTTTCCTTCCTCTCTCCCTCACCCAAAATTGCAACTAGTTTTTGCTTTGTTTTTACTCTAAATTATCCATTTCCTCTTCTCTCGAGTCTTTCGTTCTGTCTCCCTCTCTTCCTTTCGCCCTCTTAAACCTCCCTCATCTCCCTCTCTCTCTCTCACATTGACTATTTTTTGTAACTTTTCTCCCTCCCAAGTCCCCTTCCCTCCTTCTCACCTTAATTTTTTATGTTTTCTTTGAGCTGTATTTACTCTACTATCTCCCTCTCCTTCTCCCTCTTAAGTCCCTCTCCTTCTCCCCCTCCCTCCCTCTCACCCTAATTTTTTTATGATTTCTTTTGGGTGTATTTACTCTACTATCTCCCTCTCCTTCTCTTTTCTCCCTCTCAAATCACCCTCCTCCTCCCCCCCCCCTCTCTCTCACCCTAATTCATTTACCTTTTCTTACGCTGTATTTACTCTACCATTTACTCTACAATCTCCCTCTCCTCCTCTTTTCCCCCTCCTTCTCCCTCTCGCCCTAGTTCTTTTGCCTTTTCTTACGTTGTATTTACTCTACTATCTCCCTCTCCTCCTCTTTTCTCCCCCTCCCTCTCGCCCCCACCAATTAATTTACATTTTTCTCCCTCTCCTTCTCAAATCCCTCTCCTCCCTCTCTCTCACCCTAATTATTTTACTCTACTGTCTCCCTCTCCTCCTCTTTTCTCTTTCTCATCTCCCTCCTCCCTCCCTTTCGACCCAACCAATTTTTTAATCTTTTTCTTGTGTTGTATTTACTCTACTACCTCCCTCTCCTCTTTTCTCCCTCTCTCTCACCCTAATTCTTTTACTCTACTATCTCCTCTTACGTTGTATTTACTCTACTATCTCCTCTCCTCCTCTTTTCTCCCTCTCAAGTCCCCCTCCTTCTCCCTCTCACCCTAATTCTTTTACTCTACTATCTCCTCTTGCGTTGTATCTACTCTACTATCTCCTCTTACGTTGTATTTATTCTACTATCTCCTCTCCTCCTCTTTTCTCCCTCTTAAGTCCCTTTCCTTCTCCCTCCTCCCTCCCTCCTCCCTCCTCCCTCCCTCTCGCCCCCACCAATTCATTTACCTTGTGTCCGCAAGGCCGCTCTTCAAGGCGGGGGTGGTTGTCTCTTCCACTTAGTCTCTGGCATAAACTCCAACTATTCTTCGCATAAATCTGTCAGCATGGCTTCTCCTGCGTTCTTTGTGAAGTTCTTATGAGCGCGAAGTGAGCCAAAGCTAAGGATTTTTGAGCGATAATTTGTGGGAAATGTTCTTGAGCGTCGCGTGAATTCGTCCATACTCGAACGCGAATGGGAGAGGGGAGGGGAGGGAGGGGGATAGAGCGGTTTCGGATCCGCGTTCGAGTCTCGGCGAAACGGTGGAAAGATTCCGTATTATTACCTCATAGATAATCCGGGGAAAGGAGAATAAGTAAAAGAAAGAAGAGGAAAAAATATAATAATGACAAACAAGCAGGGAGATTTTTCCTCACCCCGGAAGAGAAGGATGATATGAAAAGAAAAGAGAATGAGCGGCGAAGAGAGAGAGAGAGAGAGAGAGAGAGGGAGGGACTCGCCTCAAAATATCTTTACGACGT
>NC_091556.1:2368698-2381198 GCF_042767895.1 Penaeus vannamei | reverse complement strand
AGGCCTCATCGCCAAGGGACCTGGACCTCTCATTCCGACGCGCCTTCTCGGTCTAAACTCGCTTGCTTGCTTGCTTGCTTGGGGTTTCTTGTTTTGTTCTCTTGCTTGCTTGCTTGGGATTTCTTGTTTTGTTTTCTTGCTTGCTTGGGGTTTCTTGTTTTGTTTTCTTGTTTTCTTGCTTGGGATTTCTTATTTTGTTTTCTTGCTTGCTTGGGATTTCTTGTTTTGTTTTCTTGCTTGCTTGGGATTTCTTGTTTTGTTTTCTTGTTTTCTTGCTTGGGATTTCTTGTTTTGTTTTCTTGCTTGCTTGGGGTTTCTTGTTTTGTTCTCTTGCTTGCTTGGGATTTCTTGTTTTGTTTTCTTGTTTTCTTGCTTGGGATTTCTTGTTTTGTTTTCTTGCTTGCTTGGGATTTCTTGTTTTGTTTTCTTGCTTGCTTGGGATTTCTTGTTTTGTTTTCTTGCTTGCTTGGGATTTCTTGTTTTGTTTTCTTGTTTTCTTGCTTGGGATTTCTTGTTTTGTTTTCTTGCTTGCTTGGGATTTCTTGTTTTGTTTTCTTGTTTTCTTGCTTGGGATTTCTTGTTTTGTTTTCTTGCTTGCTTGGGATTTCTTGTTTTGTTTTTTTGCTTGCTTGGGGTTTCTTGTTTTGTTCTCTTGCTTGCTTGGGATTTCTTGTTTTGTTTTCTTGTTTTCTTGCTTGGGATTTCTTGTTTTGTTTTCTTGCTTGCTTGGGATTTCTTGTTTTGTTTTCTTGCTTGCTTGGGATTTCTTGTTTTGTTTTCTTGCTTGCTTGGGATTTCTTGTTTTGTTTACTTGCTTGCTTGGGATTTCTTGTTTTGTTTACTTGCTTGCTTGGGATTTCTTGTTTTGTTTTCTTGCTTGCTTGGGATTTCTTGTTTTGCTTTCTTGCTTGCTTGGGATTTCTTGTTTTGTTTTCTTGCTTGCTTGGGATTTCTTGGTTTGTTTTCTTGCTTGCTTGGGATTTCTTGGTTTGTTTTCTTGCTTGCTTGGGAGTTCTTGTTTTGTTTTCTTGCTTGCTTGGGATTTCTTGTTTTGTTTTCTTGCTTGCTTGGGATTTCTTGTTTTGTTTTCTTGCTTGCTTGGGATTTCTTGTTTTGTTTTCTTGCTTGCTTGGGATTTCTTGTTTTGTTTCTTGCTTGCTTGGGATTTCTTGTTTTGTTTTCTTGCTTGCTTGGGATTTCTTGTTTTGTTTCCTTGCTTGCTTGGGATTTCTTGTTTTGTTTTCTTGCTTGCTTGGGATTTCTTGTTTTGTTTTCTTGCTTGCTTGGGATTTCTTGTTTTGTTTTCTTGCTTGCTTGGGATTTCTTGTTTTGTTTTCTTGCTTGCTTGGGATTTCTTGTTTTGTTTTCTTGCTTGCTTGGGATTTCTTGTTTTGTTTTCTTGCTTGCTTGGGATTTCTTGTTTTGTTTTCTTGCTTGCTTGGGATTTCTTGTTTTGTTTTCTTGCTTGCTTGGGATTTCTTGTTTTGTTTTCTTGCTTGCTTGGGATTTCTTGCTTGCTTGGGATTTCTTGTTTTGTTTTCTTGCTTGGGATTTCTTGCTTTGTTTTCTTGCTTGCTTGGGACTTCTTGTTTTGTTTACCTGCTTGGGAGTTCTTGTTTTGGTTACTTGCTTGCTTGCTCTTTCTTGTTTTGTTTTCTTGCTTGCTTGGGATTTCTTGTTTTGTTTTCTTGCTTGCTTGGGATTTCTTGTTTTGTTTTCTTGCTTGCTTGGGATTTCTTGTTTTGTTTTCTTGCTTGGGATTTCTTGTTTTGTTTTCTTGCTTGCTTGGGATTTCTTGTTTTGTTTTCTTGCTTGCTTGGGATTTCTTGTTTTGTTTTCTTGCTTGCTTGGGATTTCTTGTTTTGTTTTCTTGCTTGCTTGGGATTTCTTGTTTTGTTTTCTTGCTTGCTTGGGATTTCTTGTTTTGTTTTCTTGCTTGCTTGGGATTTCTTGTTTTGTTTTCTTGCTTGCTTGGGATTTCTTGTTTTGTTTACTTGCTTGCTTGGGATTTCTTGTTTTGTTTTCTTGCTTGCTTGCTTGGGATTTCTTGTTTTGTTTTCTTGCTTGCTTGGGATTTCTTGTTTTGTTTTCTTGCTTGCTTGGGATTTCTTGTTTTGTTTTCTTGCTTGCTTGGGATTTCTTGTTTTGTTTTCTTGCTTGCTTGGGATTTCTTGTTTTGTTTTCTTGCTTGCTTGGGATTTCTTGTTTTGTTTTCTTGCTTGCTTGGGATTTCTTGTTTTGTTTTCTTGCTTGGGATTTCTTGTTTTGTTTTCTTGCTTGCTTGCTTCTTGGGATTTCTTGTTTTGTTTTCTTGCTTGCTTGGGATTTCTTGTTTTGTTTTCTTGCTTGCTTGGGATTTCTTGTTTTGTTTTCTTGCTTGGGATTTCTTGTTTTGTTTTCTTGCTTGCTTGGGATTTCTTGTTTTGTTTTCTTGCTTGCTTGGGATTTCTTGTTTTGTTTTCTTGCTTGCTTGGGATTTCTTGTTTTGTTTTCTTGCTTGCTTGGGATTTCTTGTTTTGTTTTCTTGCTTGGGATTTCTTGTTTTGTTTTCTTGCTTGCTTGCTTCTTGGGATTTCTTGTTTTGTTTTCTTGCTTGCTTGGGATTTCTTGTTTTGTTTTCTTGCTTGCTTGGGATTTCTTGTTTTGTTTTCTTGCTTGCTTGCTTGGGATTTCTTGTTTTGTTTTCTTGCTTGCTTGGGATTTCTTGTTTTGTTTTCTTGCTTGCTTGGGATTTCTTGTTTTGTTTTCTTGCTTGCTTGGGATTTCTTGTTTTCTTGCTTGCTTGCTTGGGATTTCTTGTTTTGTTTTCTTGCTTGCTTGCTTGGGATTTCTTGTTTTGTTTTCTTGCTTGCTTGGGATTTCTTGTTTTGTTTTCTTGCTTGCTTGGGATTTCTTGTTTTCTTGCTTGCTTGCTTGGGATTTCTTGTTTTGTTTTCTTGCTTGCTTGGGATTTCTTGTTTTGTTTTCTTGCTTGCTTGGGATTTCTTGTTTTGTTTTCTTGCTTGGGATTTCTTGTTTTGTTTTCTTGCTTGCTTGGGATTTCTTGTTTTGTTTTCTTGCTTGCTTGCTTGGGATTTCTTGTTTTGTTTTCTTGCTTGCTTGGGATTTCTTGTTTTGTTTTCTTGCTTGCTTGGGATTTCTTGTTTTGTTCTCTTGCTTGCTTGGGATTTCTTGGTTTGTTTTCTTGCTTGCTTGGGATTTCTTGTTTTGTTTTCTTGCTTGCTTGCTTCTTGGGATTTCTTGTTTTGTTTTCTTGCTTGCTTAGGATTTCTTGGTTTGTTTTCTTGCTTGCTTGTGATTTCTTGTTTTGTTTTCTTGCTTGCTTGGGATTTCTTGTTTTGTTTTCTTGCTTGCTTGGGATTTCTTGTTTTGTTTTCTTGCTTGGGATTTCTTGTTTTGCTTTCTTGCTTGCTTGGGATTTCTTGTTTTGTTTTCTTGCTTACTTGGGATTTCTTGTTTTGTTTTCTTGCTTGCTTGGGATTTCTTGTTTTGCTTTCTTGCTTCCTTGGGATTTCTTGTTTTGTTTACTTGCTTGGGATTTCTTGTTTTGTTTACTTGCTTGCTTGGGATTTCTTGTTTTGTTTTCTTGCTTGCTTGGGATTTCTTGTTTTGTTTACTTGCTTGCTTGGGATTTCTTGTTTTGTTTACTTGCTTGCTTGGGATTTCTTGTTTTGTTTTCTTGCTTGCTTGGGATTTCTTGTTTTGTTTTCTTGCTTGCTTGGGATTTCTTGTTTTGTTTTCTTGTTGCTTGGGATTTCTTGTTTTGTTTTCATGGGATTTCTTGTTTTGTTTTCTTGCTTGCTTGGGATTTCATGTTTTGTTTTCTTGCTTGCTTGGGATTTCTTGTTATGTTTTCTTGCTTGCTTGGGATTTCTTGTTTTGTTTTCTTGCTTGCTTGGGATTTCTTGTTTTGTTTTCTTGCTTGCTTGGGATTTCTTGTTTTGTTTTCTTGCTTGCTTGGGATTTCTTGTTTTGTTTTCTTGCTTGCTTGCTTGGGATTTCTTGTTTTGTTTTCTTGCTTGCTTGGGATTTCTTGTTTTGTTTTCTTGCTTGCTTGGGATTTCTTGTTTTGTTTTCTTGCTTGCTTGGGATTTCTTGTTTTGTTTTCTTGCTTGCTTGGGATTTCTTGGTTTGTTTTCTTGCTTGCTTGGGATTTCTTGTTTTGTTTTCTTGCTTGCTTGGGATTTCTTGTTTTGTTTTATTGCTTGCTTGAGATTTCTTGTTTTGTTTTCTTGCTTGCTTGGGATTTCTTGTTTTGTTTTCTTGCTTGCTTGGGATTTCTTGTTTTGTTTTCTTGCTTGCTTGGGATTTCTTGTTTTGTTTCCTTGCTTGCTTGGGATTTCTTGTTTTGTTTTCTTCCTTGCTTGGGATTTCTTGTTTTGTTTTCTTGCTTGCTTGGGATTTCTTGTTTTGTTTTCTTGCTTGCGATTTCTTCCTTTGCTTTCTTGCTTCCTTGGGATCTCTTGTTTTGTTTTCTTGCTTGCTTGGGATTTCTTGTTTTGTTTTCTTGCTTGCTTGGGATTTCTTGTTTTGTTTACTTGCTGGGGATTTCTTGTTTTGTTTACTTGCTTGCTTGGGATTTCTTGTTTTGTTTTCTTGCTTGCTTGGGATTTCTTGTTTTGTTTACTTGCTTGCTTGGGATTTCTTGTTTTGTTTACTTGCTTGCTTGGGATTTCTTGTTTTGTTTTCTTGCTTGCTTGGGTTTTCTTGTTTTGTTTTCTTGCTTGCTTGGGATTTCTTGTTTTGTTTTCTTGCTTGCTTGGGATTTCTTGTTTTGTTTTCTTGCTTGCTTGGGATTTCTTGTTTTGTTTACTTGCTTGCTTGGGATTTCTTGTTTTGTTTTCTTGCTTGCTTGGGATTTCTTGTTTTGTTTTCTTGCTTGCTTAGGATTTCTTGTTTTGTTTTCTTGCTTGCTTGGGATTTCTTGTTTTGTTTTCTTGCTTGCTTGGGATTTCTTGTTTTGTTTTCTTGCTTGCTTGGGATTTCTTGTTTTGTTTTCTTGCTTGCTTAGGATTTCTTGTTTTGTTTTCTTGCTTGCTTGGGATTTCTTGTTTTGTTTTCTTGCTTGCTTGGGATTTCTTGTTTTGTTTTCTTGCTTGCTTGGGATTTCTTGTTTTGTTTTCTTGCTTGCTTGGGATTTCTTGTTTTGTTTTCTTGCTTGCTTGGGATTTCTTGTTTTGTTTTCTTGCTTGCTTGGGATTTCTTGTTTTGTTATCTTGCTTGCTTAAGACTTCTTGTTTTGTTTTCTTGCTTGCTTGGAATTTCTTGTTTTGTTTTCTTGCTTGCTTGGTATTTCTTGTTTTGATTTCTTGCTTGCTTGGGATTTCTTGTTTTGTTTTCTTGCTTGCTTGGGATTTCTTGTTTTGTTATCTTGCTTGCTTGGCATTTCTTGTTTTGTTTTCTTGCTTGCTTGGGATTTCTTGTTTTGTATTCTTGCTTGCTTGGGATTTCTTGTTTTGTTCTCTTGCTTGCTTGGGATTTCTTGTTTTGTTTTCTTGCTTGCTTGGGATTTCTTGTTTTGTTTTCTTGCTTGCTTGGGATTTCTTGTTTTGTTTTCTTGCTTGCTTGGGATTTCTTGTTTTGTTTTCTTGCTTGCTTGGGATTTCTTGTTTTGTTTTCTTGCTTGCTTGGGATTTCTTGTTTTGTTTTCTTGCTTGCTTGGAATTTTTTGTTTTGTTTTCTTGCTTGATTGGAATTTCTTGTTTTGTTTTCTTGCTTGCTTGGGATTTCTTGGTTTGTTTTCTTGCTTGCTTGGGATTTCTTGTTTTGTTTTCTTGCTTGCTTGGGATTTCTTGTTTTGTTTTCTTGCTTGCTTGGGATTTCTTGGTTTGTTTTCTTGCTTGCCTGGGGTTTCTTGTTTTGTTTTCTTGCTTGCTTGGGATTTCTTGTTTTGTTTTCTTGTTGCTTGGGATTTTTTGTTTTGTTTTCTTGCTTGCTTGGGATTTCTTGTTTTGTTTTCTTGCTTGCTTGGGATTTCTTGTTTTGTTTTCTTGCTTGCTTGGGATTTTTTGTTTTGTTTTCTTGCTTGCTTGGGATTTCTTGTTTTTTTTCTTGCTTGCTTGGGATTTCTTGTTTTGTTTTCTTGCTTGCTTGGGATTTCTTGTTTTGTTTTCGTGCTTGCTTGGGATTTCTTGTTTTGTTTTCTTGCTTGCTTGGGATTTCTTGTTTTGTTTTCTTGCTTGCTTGGGATTTTTTGTTTTGTTTTCTTGCTTTCTTGGGATTTCTTGGTTTGTTTTCTTGCTTTCTTGGGATTTCTTGGTTTGTTTTCTTGCTTGCTTGGGATTTCTTGGTTTGTTTTCTTGCTTGCTTGGGATTTCTTGGTTTGTTTTCTTGCTTGCTTGGGATTTCTTGGTTTGTTTTCTTGCTTTCTCGGGATTTCTTGGTTTGTTTTCTTGCTTGCTTGGGATTTCTTGTTTTGTTTTCTTGCTTGCTTGGGATTTCTTGTTTTGTTTTCTTGCTTGCTTGGGATTTCTTGTCTTGTTTTCTTGCTTTCTTGGGATTTCTTGTTTTGTTTTCTTGCTTGCTTGGGATTTCTTGTTTTGTTTTCTTGCTTGCTTGGGATTTCTTGTTTTGTTTTCTTGCTTGCTTGGGATTTCTTGTTTTGTTTTCTTGCTTGCTTGGGATTTCTTGTTTTGTTTTCTTGCTTGCTTGGGATTTCTTGTTTTGTTTTCTTGCTTGCTTGGGATTTCTTGTTTTGTTTTCTTGCTTGCTTGGGATTTCTTGTTTTGTTTTCTTGCTTGCTTGGGATTTCTTGTTTTGTTTTCTTGCTTGCTTGGGATTTCTTGTTTTGTTTTCTTGCTTGCTTGGGATTTCTTGTTTTGTTTTCTTGCTTGCTTGGGATTTCTTGTTTTGTTTTCTTGCTTGCTTGGGATTTCTTGTTTTGTTTTCTTGCTTGCTTGGGATTTCTTGTTTTGTTTTCTTGCTTGCTTGGGATTTCTTGTTTTGTTTTCTTGGTTGTTTGGGATTTCTTGTTTTGTTTTCTTGCTTGCTTGGGATTTCTTGTTTTGTTTTCTTGCTTGCTTGGGATTTCTTGTTTTGTTTTCTTGCTTGCTTGGGATTTCTTGTTTTGTTTTCTTGCTTGCTTGGGATTTCTTGGTTTGTTTTCTTGCTTTCTTGGGATTTCTTGGTTTGTTTTCTTGCTTTCTCGGGATTTCTTGGTTTGTTTTCTTGCTTGCTTGGGATTTCTTGGTTTGTTTTCTTGCTTGCTTGGGATTTCTTGGTTTGTTTTCTTGCTTTCTTGGGATTTCTTGGTTTGTTTTCTTGCTTGCTTGGGATTTCTTGTCTTGTTTTCTTGCTTTCTTGGGATTTCTTGGTTTGTTTTCTTGCTTGCTTGGGATTTCTTGTTTTGTTTTCTTGCTTGCTTGGGATTTCTTGTTTTGTTTTCTTGCTTGCTTGGGATTTCTTGTTTTGTTTTCTTGCTTGCTTGGGATTTCTTGTTTTGTTTTCTTGCTTGCTTGGGATTTCTTGTTTTGTTTTCTTGCTTGCTTGGGATTTCTTGTTTTGTTTTCTTGCTTGCTTGGGATTTCTTGTTTTGTTTTCTTGCTTGCTTGGGATTTCTTGTTTTGTTTTCTTGCTTGCTTGGGATTTCTTGTTTTGTTTTCTTGCTTGCTTGGGATTTCTTGTTTTGTTTTCTTGCTTGCTTGGGATTTCTTGTTTTGTTTTCTTGCTTGCTTGGGATTTCTTGTTTTGTTTTCTTGCTTGCTTGGGATTTCTTGTTTTGTTTTCTTGCTTGGGATTTCTTGGTTTGTTTTCTTGCTTTCTTGGGATTTCTTGGTTTGTTTTCTTGCTTTCTTGGGATTTCTTGGTTTGTTTTCTTGCTTGCTTGGGATTTCTTGTTTTGTTTTCTTGCTTGCTTGGGATTTCTTGGTTTGTTTTCTTGCTTTCTTGGGATTTCTTGGTTTGTTTTCTTGCTTGCTTGGGATTTCTTGTCTTGTTTTCTTGCTTTCTTGGGATTTCTTGGTTTGTTTTCTTGCTTTCTTGGGATTTCTTGGTTTGTTTTCTTGCTTGCTTGGGATTTCTTGGTTTGTTTTCTTGCTTGCTTGGGATTTCTTGGTTTGTTTTCTTGCTTTCTTGGGATTTCTTGGTTTGTTTTCTTGCTTGCTTGGGATTTCTTGGTTTGTTTTCTTGCTTTCTTGGGATTTCTTGGTTTGTTTTCTTGCTTGCTTGGGATTTCTTGGTTTGTTTTCTTGCTTTCTTGGGATTTCTTGGTTTGTTTTCTTGCTTTCTTGGGATTTCTTGGTTTGTTTTCTTGCTTTCTTGGGATTTCTTGTTTTGTTTTCTTGCTTGCTTGGGATTTCTTGGTTTGTTTTCTTGCTTTCTTGGGATTTCTTGTTTTGTTTTCTTGCTTTCTTGGGCTTTCTTGTTTTGTTTTCTTGCTTGCTTGGGGTTTCTTGTTTTGTTTTCTTGCTTGTTTGGGTTTTCTTGATTTGTTTTCTTGCTTGCTTGGGATTTGTTGTTTTGTTTTCTTGCTTGCTTGGGATTTCTTGGTTTGTTTTCTTGCTTGCTTGGGATTTCTTGGTTTGTTTTCTTGCTTGCTTGGGATTTCTTGTTTTGTTTTCTTGCTTGCTTGGGATTTCTTGTTTTGTTTTCTTGCTTGCTTGGGATTTTTTGTTTTGTTTTCTTGCTTTCTTGGGATTTCTTGGTTTGTTTTCTTGCTTTCTTGGGATTTCTTGGTTTGTTTTCTTGCTTGCTTAGGATTTCTTGTTTTGTTTTCTTGTTGCTTGGGGTTTCTTGTTTTGTTTTCTTGCTTGCTTACTTGGGATTTCTTGTTTTGTTTTCTT
This sequence comes from Penaeus vannamei, assembly GCF_042767895.1. Taxonomy (NCBI): domain Eukaryota; kingdom Metazoa; phylum Arthropoda; class Malacostraca; order Decapoda; family Penaeidae; genus Penaeus; species Penaeus vannamei. The sequence continues at coordinate 2,372,418 of NC_091556.1, read as the reverse complement.
GCTTGCTTGGGATTTCTTGTTTTGTTTTCTTGCTTGCTTAGGATTTCTTGTTTTGTTTTCTTGCTTGCTTGGGATTTCTTGTTTTGTTTTCTTGCTTGCTTGGGATTTCTTGTTTTGTTTTCTTGCTTGCTTAGGATTTCTTGTTTTGTTTTCGTGCTTGCTTGGGATTTCTTGTTTTGTTTTCTTGCTTGCTTGGGATTTCTTGTTTTGTTTTCTTGCTTGCTTGGGATTTCTTGTTTTGGTTTCTTGCTTGCTTGGGATTTCTTGTTTTGTTTTCTTGCTTGCTTGGGATTTCTTGTTTTGTTTTCTTGCTTGCTTGGGATTTCTTGTTTTGTTTTCTTGCTTGCTTGGGATTTCTTGGTTTGTTTTCTTGCTTGCTTGGGATTTCTTGGTTTGTTTTCTTGCTTGCTTGGGATTTCTTGTTTTGTTTTCTTGCTTGCTTGGGATTTCTTGTTTTGTTTTCTTGCTTGCTTGGGATTTCTTGTTTTGTTTTCTTGCTTGCTTGGGATTTCTTGTTTTGTTTTCTTGTTGCTTGGGATTTCTTGTTTTGTTTTCTTGCTTGCTTGGGATTTCTTGTTTTGGTTTCTTGCTTGCTTGGGATTTCTTGTTTTGTTTTCTTGCTTGCTTGGGATTTCTTGTTTTGTTTTCTTGGGATTTCTTGTTTTGTTTTCTTGCTTGCTTGGGATTTCTTGTTTTGTTTTCTTGCTTGCTTGGGATTTCTTGTTTTGTTTTCTTGCTTAGGATTTCTTGTTTTGTTTTCTTGCTTGCTTGGGATTTCTTGTTTTGTTTTCTTGCTTAGGATTTCTTGTTTTGTTTTCTTGCTTGGGATTTCTTGTTTTGTTTTCTTGCTTGCTTGGGATTTCTTGTTTTGTTTTCTTGCTTGCTTGGGACTTGTTGTTTTGTTTTCTTGCTTAGGATTTCTTGTTTTGTTTTCTTGCTTGGTTGGGATTTCTTGTTTTGTTTTCTTGCTTAGGATTTCTTGTTTTGTTTTCTTGCTTGCTTGGGATTTCTTGTTTTGTTTTCTTGCTTAGGATTTCTTGTTTTGTTTTCTTGCTTGGGATTTCTTGTTTTGTTTTCTTGCTTGCTTGGGATTTCTTGGTTTGTTTTCTTGGGATTTCTTGTTTTGTTTTCTTGCTTGCTTGGGATTTCTTGTTTTGTTTTCCTGCTTGCTTGGGATTTTTTGGTTTGTTTTCTTGCTTGCTTGGGATTTCTTGTTTTGTTTTCTTGCTTAGGATTTCTTGTTTTGTTTTCTTGCTTGCTTGGGATTTCTTGTTTTGTTTTCTTGCTTAGGATTTCTTGTTTTGTTTTCTTGCTTGGGATTTCTTGTTTTGTTTTCTTGCTTGCTTGGGATTTCTTGGTTTGTTTTCTTGCTTGGGATTTCTTGTTTTGTTTTCTTGCTTGCTTGGGATTTCTTGGTTTGTTTTCTTGCTTGGGATTTCTTGTTTTGTTTTCTTGCTTGCTTGGGATTTCTTGTTTTGTTTTCTTGCTTGCTTGGGATTTCTTGTTTTGTTTTCTTGCTTGGGATTTCTTGTTTTGTTTTCTTGCTTGCTTGGGATTTCTTGTTTTCTTGCTTGGGATTTCTTGTTTTGTTTTCTTGCTTGGGATTTTTTGTTTTGTTTTCTTGCTTGCTTGGGATTTCTTGTTTTGTTTTCTTGCTTGGGATTTCTTGTTTTGTTTTCTTGCTTGGGATTTCTTGTTTTGTTTTCTTGCTTGCTTGGGATTTCTTGTTTTCTTGCTTGGGATTTCTTGTTTTGTTTTCTTGCTTGGGATTTCTTGTTTTGTTTTCTTGCTTGGGATTTCTTGTTTTGTTTTCTTGCTTGCTTGGGATTTCTTGTTTTCTTGCTTGGGATTTCTTGTTTTGTTTTCTTGCTTGGGATTTCTTGTTTTGCTCCCATAACTGTAAAAAATTACTTATAAAATCTTATCACAGCAAACTTTACTTAAAGACTCTCATTACTGCAAAAGAAAACAAATGATAATCTCATTATTGCAAAATTGACTTGCAATTTACTCCCATCACAACAAACTTTACAAATAATCTGTTCTTATAACTGCAAAATTTACTTATAACCTATCATCACTGCATATATTCCTTTTAATCTATCATTGCAAAATTTATTTCTAATCTCCCTTCGCGATTGCAAAACGTATTTATAATATCTACAATATTTGTCTATAAACTACTCACATGAGTCCTAATTTTCCCCAAATATCCACAAATATACTTTACCACAAATATATTTTACCACAAATATATTTTACCATAAATATACTTCACCACAAATATACTTTACTACAAATATACTTTACAAATATACTTCACCACAAATATACTTTACTACAAATATACTTTACAAATATACTTTACCACAAATATACTTTACAAATATACTTTACCACAAATATACTTTACCACAAATATACTTTACCACATATATACTTTACAAATATACTTTACCACAAATATACTTTTCAAATATACTTTACAAATATACTTTACCACAAATATACTTTACCACAAATATACTTTACAAATATACTTTACCACAAATATACTTTACAAATATACTTTACCACAAATATACTTTACCACATATATACTTTACAAATATATTTTACCACAAATATACTTCACCACAAATATGCTTTACAAATATACTTTACAAATATACTTTACCACAAATATACTTTACCACAAATATATTATACCTCAAATATACTTTACAAATATACTTTACCACAAATATACTTTACAAATATACTTTACCACAAATATATTATACCTCAAATATACTTTACAAATATACTTTACCACTAATATACTTTACAAATATACTTTACAAATATACTTTTCCACAAATATACTTTACAAATATACTTTACCACAAATATATTTTACCGCAAATATACTTTACAAATATGCTTTACCACAAATATACTTTACAAATATACTTTACCACAAATATACTTTACCACAAACATACTTTACAAATATACTTTACCACAAATATACTTTACCACAAATATATTTTACCACAAATATACTTTACAAATATACTTTACCACAAATGTACTTTACAAATATACTTTACCACAAATATATTTTACCACATATATACTTTACAAATATACTTTACCACAAATATATTTTACAAATATATACCACAAATATACTTTACAAATATACTTTACCACAAATATATTTTACAAATATATACCACAAATATACTTTACAAATATACTTTACCACAAATATATTTTACAAATATATACCACAAATATACTTTACAAATATACTTTACAAATATACTTTACAAATATGCTTTACCACAAATATATAGAGCTCCGACACACATAAAATTTCATTCTCGTGTCTGTATATTTGTGCTGAAGTCTGTAGACAATCTAATTAATCAAGAGAGCCAACCGGTAAATCACCTAGTTAGCTAATTAACCAATTAAGGTGGAATATTATATACCCCCCCCCCCTCCTTTTTGGCGGAGTTAATGAGGATTAATTATCTCAAAATAGTATGGACTGCTTTCACATTTCTCTGTTAATGAAAACCAGAGTGGAGGGAGCTATATATATATAGTTCAAGGCTGTGTCATTTTTTTTCTTTTTTTTAAGTCGACCTGACTGATAATATTAAAGTTTAATTTTGAAGATAGTGGGATTTTATGTTGAAATATTTTGGTATGGATGGTATGACATGTATG
>NC_091556.1:2336874-2338198 GCF_042767895.1 Penaeus vannamei | reverse complement strand
TTCTAGGTACAGAGGTGATGAGATTGGTAGGTAAATAGAGAGAGAGGGAGGGGGGTGGATAAGCAGATAGGCAGTATAGGAAGAGTGAATGAGAGAGAGAGAGAAGAGACAGACAGACATATAGACAACATAGAGATAGATAGAGAGAGAGAGGGGGGGGGCAGACAGCCAACGCAGGAAGCGAGGAAGAGAGAGAAAAAGAAAGCGATAGAAGGATTGACAGAGAAAGACGGACAAGGCAGCCTACAAAAACAGACAGACAGCCAACACAGGAAGCGAGAAATAGAAAGAGAGAGAGGGAGAAGGAACACAGGAAGCAAGAAATAGAGAGAGAGAGAGAGAGAAGACAGGAAGCGAGAAATAGAGAGAGATAAAGAGAACATAGGAACCGAGAAATAAAAAGAGAGAGAACACAGGAAGCGAGAAATAAAGAAGAGAAAGAGAAAGAGAGAGAGAACCCAAGAAACCCAGAAAGCGAGAGAGAGAGAACGAGAGAACGCGAGAAAATCAACAGACGAGACACCCCATACCCCCTCACTCGAAACCACATCTACCCCCCCTTTAAGAGACCGAACCCCCCCCTACCCTCACCCCCTACCACCACCACCACCCACCCCACCCCACCCCACCACCACCACCCACCCCACCCCACCCCACCACCACCACCCACCCCCACCCCACCCCACCACCACCACCCACCACCCACCCCAACCCCCCTCCGAGACGGCCGAGTTGGGCCTGAAACCATTACACGCCCAAAGGAAAAAACAGGCATCAGATAATAGGCGGTGATGGCCCGAGCTGTCGTCGACCTGGTATGCTGAGAGACTGACAGCCGCTTAAACAAACAGCGAGAAAGGTCAGCGCAGCGCCAACCCACGAGGTCCTGGAGCTGTGACGATCAAAGGGTTAGACAGCGAGACGGATGTTATGGCAAGAATGATCATTGGGTTGATAAAGGAAGGAGGAAGGGGGAAGGGGGATGAGGAGACAGGAGGAAGGGGGAAGGGGGAAGGGGGATGAGGAGAGAGGAGGAAGGGGGAAGAGGGAAGGGGGATGAGGAGAAAGGAGGAAGGGGGATGAGGAGAAAGGAGGAAGGGGGAAGGGGGTGAGGAGAAAGGAGGAAGGGGGAAGGGGGATGAGGAATGAGGAAAGAAGGAAAAAAAGAGGAAGGAGGAGAGAGGAGAAAAGGAAAAAAGCGGAATGAGGAGAGCGGAGAGAAGGAAAAAAAAGCGGAATGAGGAGAGAGGAAAGAAGGAAAGGAGAAAGGAGGGAGGAAGAAGGAGATGAGGAAAAATGAATAGGAGAAAAAAAGGAGATGAAA
>NC_091556.1:2324374-2326874 GCF_042767895.1 Penaeus vannamei | reverse complement strand
AGAGAGAGGAAGGGGATAGAGCAAGAGAAAGAGAGAGAGAGAGAGAGAGAGAGAGAGAGAGAGAGAGAGAGAGAGAGAGAGAGAGAGAGAGAGAGAGAGAGAGAGAGAGAGAGAGAGAGAGAGAGAGAGGAGGGAGCATAGAGCAAGAGAAAGAGTGGATGGGGGGAAGAGGAAGCCAAGTTCTCAGCAGAGAGTCAGCCCTGCCACAGGCGTTTCAGGGACCCCTTCCTCCTGCATCCGCAAGAAGGCCCAAACTTTCGTCACAAAATTCACTCGGAAATCCTAGTGTGGCTTGCCTAAGCAGTCCCTCGTCAGCAGAGGCTTACCATCATCCAGCCTGCCCTAAGCACAACCTCCGACTCTGACCCCTCTGGCAAAGGCTTCGTCAGGAGCTAATTCCAAAATCACATGATTTGGATCAATTAAGGAGAAGCTAGATTCCACCGCCGCCATTACGTAAAAGTTTCATCAGCAGGAAAAAAATCAGGAACTCACCTGGCTTTCATTATCTCATCAGGTAAACTCCAACGCCAGCTGAACGGCCTTCGGTCAGCTGGTTAAGGGGGGTAGGGGAAGGGGGAGAGGGGGGAAGGGGGTTCCAATGCAATTAATCATCGTTCGGAAATGCGGTCTGCTCACCGTGCAGATTCTCGAGCAGATTATTATATAGTTTAAATGCATGCGACAGTCTCGTGTCCTTTTTTATGAGGTATGTTAAGTGGCGGAGAAAGCCAGCGTTCCCTCTTCGTTAAGGTGGCAAGTATGAAGAGCTTAGCCTGATCATTCTGGACATTTTTGTATTTTGGGAGGAAATAAAAAAGGATACTGGAAGGGTTGTTACCTATCAAATTGCTGGTTTGCCTCAGGCGTGGTCTCGGACGTGGGCGGGGCTCCAGGCACTCGGCGGGCCAATCGGAGCGCTCCCCTCGCCGCTCGTCCCGCCACCGCGCTCTCCCCGCTCCGAGGGGACACGAACCGGTCCCTGCATGGATCACCGGTTCCTTTCCTCTGATGGCTTTGTCTCGAGGGGATTAGGGGCCAATTATGAGTGAAAGACTCTGTTCCCTTCAGTTAAGAAGCCCAATGCAGAGAGATGCGAGTCCCAGACACTAGCCAGCTGAGGGTGCCCGCTAATGCGTGGCACCACGAGGCTCCTCCCCCTCGGGCACTGGCGGGTGTGGCCTGTCGGAGAGTGGGAGGAGCTAATTGTGTCACCGAGGACCTGGCGCCGGAGTGTCAGTGACTGTAGTGGCACCCTCTGGTCCTGGCTCGGCGCCGACGCTCTCGCGACCCTACCTTCTTGGCGCCAACCTCCGCTAGAGATAATAAAGTGCAGGTGCGATGGGACGGCGAAACCCCAGAGCAACCGCTAGATTCCACCTGCACAGCTGCGAGGCAAAAAGTTCCTCATAAGTGACCCCGAGAGATCATACGAGTGGTTTTTGAGTTTTCTATTCTCATTCAGTGTATTTTATTGATGTGTGACTCCCATGAAGACAAATATAAGCATATACCCACAGCAGTTACACCTGGAAAAGCCCGGTGTGCTTTAGTGTCCCCCGAGCGAAGAGATTATGGTCGTGAGGGAAGCGGCCCGACCTCTAGCGCAGCCAGGGTGTGTCTCGCTGGCTCGTGGCGTCGCTCCTACGGCGGTAATTGAGAGTGGCACCTCCGGGCGCTGCCAAGCTCGGGCTCCGGTGGCACTCCTCTGCTGCCGCGACACACACGTCTAAAATGAGGTCTTACTTTAAGAAATTTGAGAACCAGGATTAAAAGTTTCGTGGTCGAGGAAGCTGTGCCACCTGCGTGTCGAAGATTTAACCTTCTCTGCTGATCGTTTTCCGAAATCCTATTCAGCGATTTTTGTTCTTTCATACTTGTTTTTTTTCCGTGTTAGATTAACAATATCTAATTTATATACATATAAAAAACTGAGTGGTTGATTCGATTCCTAGACGGTAGATGGTGAGAGCAAGTACCGAGTGGTGGTGTTGAGTGCGGTGTCCGGTGTATCAACTTGCCGCTCTGTTTTTCTTTTCTCTGCTTGTGTGGCACCAGCTGCGCGAACTGTCACCTCTCCCGTGGCACCAGCCTTGTGTGGCACCGATCGCGCGAGTGGCACCAGGACGATGATGAGCTACAACGTCGGCGGCGGCAGCGGGGGCGGCGACGTGGGCTACCTGGACAAAGTGGCCCCGAGTTCCCCCGGCGAACACAAGCGCTTCACCGTGAGCCACCTGCTGGACCTGCCCGACCTGGTGCGCCTCCCGCAGACGCCCGCCTTCACCCACGACCTGGCCGCCCTCCACGCCCACCCTGCCCACGACCTCGCCGCCCTCCATCAACTTCAGGGACCACACCTCTACCACAATGCGAGGGCGCCCCCCCTGCACCCGCAGCAGCACCACCACCACCTGCAGAACCACGGGCAGCACCAGCAGCAGGCGGCGGCGGGGCTTCAGCAGCAGCAGGCCGTGGACTGCAGCGCGGCACAGCATCT
>NC_091556.1:2299374-2311874 GCF_042767895.1 Penaeus vannamei | reverse complement strand
GTTCGTGTATTTATATCGCAATATTTCTGTCTATTCTTTATAGTATTCTGTCTGTCTATGTTCATTTTTGTGTCAGTTCGTGTATCTATATCGCAATATATTGTCTATTGTTTCTTTATCTGAATCTGTTATCTATCAGTGTATTTGTATCATCTGTCTATCTTGGATGAATTTATATATCTCTATATGTCTGTCTATTGATGTGTCTCTATCGCAATCTTTCTACTGATCTTTATCCCTAGTTATCATATATTTGATATATTTACATCTTCCTATCTACCGTCTATATCACCATTACATATCTATCAATGTGTCTATATCGCCATCTATGTATCTATCGATATATTTACATTTCTGTCTCGTTCTGCTTTGAACACCGTATCAACTAAGAACAAACAATAAGCCATTACGGTCCATATTTGACGGTACAAGAACACTTCAGAATTCAGTCACTTTCCAGATTTTAGGAACATCGACTAGAGACGGATATATAATGGCAAATAGACATACTGGTTTCGCATTGTCCAGTTTACAACACACCGCACGTGCGACTTGTGTCCCCGTGTGTTTGCGGATAAAATTCTACGGGTTGTTATCACTCTCTTTGGGTTGTGCGAGCAGTAAGCTGGAGTGAATAGAGGAGTGGATTGTAGATATTGGAGTGAATAGACGAGTGGATTGTAGATATTACTGTGACTGTTTCTTTTTAAATGATATATTGTAGGTCGTAATAATGTTATGATCTAGATTTACACTGTAATACTATTATATAATGCTTTGTCCATGCATCGAATGTACCACAGCTTGCCCACGCCTGTGCAGTAAGCCAGGATGGTAAATAAAGGACTAAACTAAACTAAACTAAGCAAGTAGTAAGCTGGAGTGAATAGATGAGTAGATTATGCGGTTATTCTTATCTTTAATTGGTATTCTGCGGGATAGAGTAATGCTATAACTTAAATTCTCAATGTTTTATTATGTCATGTCCATATGTCATGTATATTAGTTTGTCTGTGCCTGTGTATAGTTAACCAGGGTGGTAATATTTATGTTTATTAATTTTCTTTAGATCTAATTCATCTAATTAATTCTACTGACTCTTTTAATATGATGCTATATTTTTGCTGTCTTATCTACGTTGTTATCTTTCTCTGATAATCACCCAAGCTATGACGACACCATTATCGTCAACATTATTACAAATATTGGTGACTTCGCCTTGATCAATGTCTAAAAATGCGATAATTATGTGTTAATAATCATTAGCATAAAGTTGCTCTAAGACGTTGACGATGATAGTAATGATGATGATGATGATAATAATGATGCTTGCATTGGTGATGAAGATAAGAATAGAGATAAGTTATGTCAGTAATAATAACGGTAATATAGATGATGATGATAAGTATTATCATAATCATTAATTTTTATTCTCATTATCATTACTATTATTGCCATTATTATCATTATTATTTTATTATTACTATTTTTAGTTTTGCTAGTCGTGGCGATGTCATTACCGTTACATTGTCATTATCATTATTAATATTATTAGGATCTTTATTTTTATTATCATTATGATGATGTTTATCATTATTATGATTATGATTATGATTATTATTATTATCATTATGATTATCATTATTATTATTATTATTATTATTATTATTATTATTATTATTACTATTATTATTATTATTATTATTATTGTTATTATTATTATCATTATTATTATCATTATCATTATTATTATTACTATTATTATTATTATTGTTATTCTTATAACAATGATAAGGGTAATTATTATCATTATTATTATCATTGGTAGTAGCAGTATCATCATCATCAATATTATTGATTTTATTGATATTGATGTTTTGGTTATAATTGTTATTATCATTATTGTTATTATTTAGCATCAGTATGTGTCAATATCATTATACTTATTCTCAGTTATAACCTTTGATGTGTTAGTATTATCATCACTACTACAACCGTTAGCATTGTTATTATTATCACTATCATTGTTATTGTTACTAGTGTTATTATTATTATTATTATTATTATTATTATTATTATTATTATTATTATTATTATTATCATTATTATTATTATTATTATTATTATTATTATTATTATTATTATTATTATTATTATTATTATTATTATTATTATTATTATTATTGTCATTATTATTATCATTATTGTTATTATTATTATTATCATTATTGTTACTATTATTATTATTATCATTATTATTATTATTATCATTGATATTATTATTATTATTATCGTTGTTGTTGTAGATATCATTGCTATTGGTAGTATTATTGTTATTTCATCATCATTATTATTCCTATTATTATTATCATTATCATAATCATTATTATCATTATTATTATTATTATTATTATTATTATTATTATTATTATTATTATTATTATTATTATTATTATTATTATCATTATCATTATTTTCATCATTATTATTATGATTATTATTATCATTATTATTATTACTATTATCATCATTATTATTATCATTATTATTATCATTATTATTATTATTATTGTTATTATTTTTTTTTTATTATTATTATTATTATTATTATTATTATTATTATTATTAATATTACTATTATTATCATTATTATTATCATCATCATTATTATTATTACTATCATCATTATTATCAACATTATCATCCTTACTGATATGGATACCATCAGTATTATTACCATTATTATTATTACTATAATTACTATTGTTGTTGTTCTTGTTAATATAATTGTTTTGAGCAGCATTGTTATCATTAAATTCATATAATCATTATCATTATTATTGTCATCGCCATAAACTTAGTCTGTATCATTTAGCATTACCATCATCATTATCGTTATGATTATCATTATTAGTATTATTATCGTTATTATAATCATTATCATGTTCATTATCATTATCATTAACATTATTATTCATTATCTTTATTTTCATTATTATTATCATCGTCATTATTATCACTATCGTCATTATTCATAATATCATTACTATCATTAACATTATTATTATTATTATCATTATCATCACTATCATTATTATTATTATTATTATTATTATTATTATTATTATTATTATTATTATTATTATTATTATCATTATTATTATTATTATTATTATTATTATTATTATTATCATTATTATTATCATTATCATCATTATCGTTGTTAACATCATTATCATTACTATGATTATCATTATTTTCATTATCGTCATCATTATCATTATTACCATTATCGTTATGATTATCACTGTTATCATTACTATTACTTTCAATCAATAATTCAAGTCATTTTAGTATTGAATTATTATAATTTTCATTGATATTATTACACTCAATTTAATCATTAGTTATTTTATTCGCATTATCACTGTCGCATTATTATCATTATTATTACTATTATTATTATCATTACCATTATTGTTATTATTATCAATATTATTATTATTACTATTATTGTTGTTGTTGTTGTTATTATCATTATTGTTATTATCATTATCCCTATTATTTTATTATTATTATTATTATTATCATTATCATTATTATTATTATCATTATCATTATTATTATCATTATTATTATTATTATCATTATTATTATTATTGTTATTATTATTATTGTTATTATTATTATTATCATTATTATTATTATTATTATTATTATTATTATTATTATTGATATCATTATTATCATTGTTACCATTATTATTACTATTATTATTATTATTATTAACACTATAATCATTACAATTATCATTATAATGATGATTGATATCATTATCGTTCTCATTATCATCGTTGTTTTCTTTTAATGTTATTATCACTTTTTGCTGTTATAATTATTATTATTGCTATTATCATCATTACTATTATTGTCATTGTTTTCATTATCATTATTACTATTACCATTATCATCATCATCATCGTCAACATCATGATTATTATTGTTATTATTGTTATTATAATTAATTATTACCAACCTCATTGTCATTCTCATTATCATGTTACCACCACTATCATTATTATCACAACCATCATTATTGTCATCGTTATTATATTCTTGATCATTATCATCAATTAAATTACCATTCCATTTTTATTGTTATTACTACGATTATGATTTTCTTATTACAATATTTTATAAATTCATCTCAGACGATTATCACTATCACTGATAATATTCACTATTATGATAATATCTGTATTTATAGTGTCAATATTTGTATTAATGTCACCTCTTTATGCCCCTATCACACTAATATTTTTTTCCGTCATTATTTTTTGCGTTTCCGAATGAACTCCGTCTGGAAACCATGTAAACAAACATGGCGCTGCCGGAGTGAGGTCCCGGGAATCACACGAACATTCTCATACATATTACGTTACTTTAAAGAAATATGATGATGTGTATTGTATATACGGATGTTCTAGAATATTAGCTTATGTTTACATTCACTCATCCTATCTAATTTATTGATATCACAAGATCAAGACGGAAATTAGTCAGACGGAAACGGTCGTAACCGTCTTGGTCTGGGAGGCGTTCCGTTTGCAGACGATCCTTGCGGGAAGCCTCAGATTCAGACGAAACCCCAGAAATTGACGGAAAAAGTGCTAGTGTTATAGGGCCTTTAGTTTTGATATGAATAATGATAACTAGCAAGATATTAATAGCGATAAGACTACCAGGACTATTTTATTCCTCGTGATCTAACATATCATCTTCATTATTGTTATCACTGTTATCGCCACCTTATAGGTCATCTCTAAAAACAATAGCAAACAAAGAAAAAACAAAAACAAAAATATGATAGATCGATACTTCGCTGATTTATAAAAAAAAAAAAAAATATGATAGATCGATACTTCGCTGATATATAAAACAAATTCGATACGATTTTCTTTTAATAGGTTTTGACTGAAGTTCAGCATCCTCCTATCATAACTTTTTTTTTACTTTTTTTTTTTTACATTTTTCAGATTCTTTACTACATCACCTTCCTATTAGAGTAGATTTTTTTTTAGTAGAATTTGACTTATTTAAGATTTTTGACTTATTTCAATGAGGCTCAACACCTTATTAGAGTAAAATACTTTAATTAGCTAATGTTTTTATTTTATTAATATTTTTATTTTATTAAAATATTTTTATTAGCTACGGTGAAGTTCGTCAGCTTCTTGTTATGATAGAAGCTTTGATTAACTTCATTTCAACGTCCCATTATAATAGACGTTTTAATCAACCTCTCATTATGATAAGAAGTTTTAATCAATTTAGATGAAGCTTATTTTAATAGAAGTTTTGACTAACCGAAGATAAAACACCTTTTTAATCATCTTAGAAATTTTGACGAACTTCGACAAACCTCAACTTCTCATCGTAATAGAAGCTTTTTAATCAACATCGACGAAGCTCAACAACTTCTCATCATCACAGAAGCTTTTTAATCAACTTCGATGAGGTCTCGTTACCTAAGACGCCATTATCTCCCCCTCCCCCCCACCCCCACCCACCCACCCCACCCCCGGTTCGACCTCCACGAAATCGGGATCCATTCACAGACGGATTAGGCAAATAACACAACCGACCAATCCACAACTCCACAACCGACGCACTCACGGAGGGTCGGATAAAAGATGCGGTGGAAAATAGAAAAGAACAAATAAAAATATAAAAAATATATATATGTATAATATATATGTATAAATGTGTATAAAATATATATATAAATATGTATAATAAAATATGTATAAAGAAAAATGAAAAAAAGTATAATTATGGAAAGAGAGAAAGATGAAATGGAGGAGAAGCGAAAGAGAGTGAGAGCGCGAAAAGGAGGCGAAGAAAGATGTGGTAGAAAATAGAGCAGAAAAAAAGTATAATTATGAAAAGAGAGAAAGATGAAATGGAAGAGAAGCGAAAGAGAAAGAAAGCGCGAAAAAGAGGCGAAGGAATAGGACTGTGGAAGATAGAAAAGAAAAAATATGTATAATTATGGAAAGAGAGAAAGATGAAATGGGGGAATGGCGAAAGAGTGAGAGCGCGAAAAAGAGGCGAAGGAATAGGAGAATGAAAGGGAGGGAGGGCGAAAGAGAGAGAAAGGGAGGAAAGGCGAAGGAAAGAGAATGAAATGTTGGGAGGGCGAGAGAAAGACAGAGAAAGGGGGGAAAGGCGAAGGAAAGAGAATGAAATGGAGGGAGGGCGAAAAAAGAGAGAGAAAGGGGGGAAGGGCGAAAGAGAGAGAGAGAGAAATGGAGGAAAGGCCAAAGATAGAGAGAGTTTAAAAAAGGGAGAAGGAAAGACAGAATAAAATGAAAGGCAAAGGGAAAAAAAACGAAAAAGAGAAAGAACAAAAGAGAGAACGAAATGACGGAAAGACGAAAGAAAGAGAAAGCGAAATAGAGAAGAGGCGAAAGAAAGAGAAAGTGAAATAGAGAAAAGGCGAAAGAAAGAAAGCGAAATGGAGAAGAGGCGAAAGAAAGAGAAAAAAGAGAAAGCGAAATAGAGAAAGAGCGAAAGAAAGAAGAGAGAAATAAAATTAATAAGCCGATTTCCACTGGAGAGACCCCTCAACTGGGCATCTCTTGTCGCTGAAAGAAGACGCGGACGCTCGGGAGATAACAGGGAAGAGGTGGCTTGCGCTCTCTCTGGGACTGGCTTGCTTGGCGCATTTTTTTTTTTTTTTTTTTTTTTCTTAGGATTCTGGTGAGAGTGAGAGAGAGGGTAGGGAGGGGGGGAGGAAGGGAGGGAGAGAGGAGGGGGAGGGAGGAGGGAGGAAGGAGGGGGGAGGGGGGAGAGAGAGAGAGAGAGAGAGAGAGAAGAGAGAGAGAGAGAGAGAGAGAGAGAGAGAGAGAGAGAGAGAGAGAGAGAGAGAGAGAGAGAGAGAGAGAGAAAGAGAGAAAGAGAGGGAGAGAGAGAGAGAGGGAGAGAAAGAGAGAAAGAGGGAGAGAGAGAGGGGGGCAAAGAGGGAGGAATGATAGAAAGCGAGAGAAAAGAAAAAACAGGGAGAGGAAGAGAGAAAGAGAAACACAGAGAGGGTGCGAGGAAGAGAGAGAGAGAGCAAAAAAAAAAAAAAGACAGAAAGAAAGAAAGAAAGACAAGCAGAGAGAGAGAGAGAGAGAGCGAGAATCGTGAATGAGTTCGCGAAAGTGTCCGTGCTTTATCTCCACTGTTGACTCGCGTCTGTGGGAACCGTGTGAGTTTACGCCGCCGCCGCCGTTTGGGGAACAGAGGCCCCTCAGAGCTCCGGCGGGACGCGCTGGGCTGCTTCTTGTTCATGGAAATTCGCCGTGTCATTTTTCCTGTTTTTCTTCTTTCGCTTATTTGAAGAAAATCATCATGTCTTCCTTTGATTCGCTGGTCGTTGCTCTCCCGAAGACGCTGGCCCCGGGAGGAGGGGGAGGAGGAGGGGGAGGGGGAGGCCGCAGCTGCCACGCGGTCGGGAAATATGGCCGGCGTCGCTGAATAAATAAATAACGTAAGTCATAAAGCTCACCGAAGCTCTAATAAAGATGCAACTTCACCCGCGAGTCGCTTTTCTCGGTGTCCAACATCTCATCTCTCGGTCTGTCTCTCCATCTGTGTTGCATCCTCAACATCACAACAGCTGAGGCACAATGGCCCTTCTTCGAGCCAATTATCCAATATTTTCTGTGCACATGCCACAGGATTCTCTTTGTCGGCTTTCTAGATAGCATTTCAGAAATTTGTTTTCCTCGCCGGCGGACCTGAGGGCTCGGGTCCAGGCTCCGACGCGGGTTCTGGAGGTCCTGGGGTTCCGTGGAGCGGTGCTGAAGCGAAATGTTGTATTCGGAGGAGTGAAAGGTTCTAATACCCCGCTCGCTCTCGGGCCGAGTGGAGTCTCTCTCCGTCTGAAGGATTTAATTTCCTTTCGCGTGAGTGGAATCTGTTCATCGCCTCGTCTTTATTCGGTGTTTCAGGCGTTGTTCTTTGTTGGGCGTCGGAGGCTCACTCGCAGCGTTCAGAACCTCCTCTTTCTTTTCCTTCTTCGATATTTATTGCAATTTCCATAAACTAGATTTATGCTTATCTTTACGTTACCTTTCTACTAATTTTTTAGCCTTCCCCTGAAAATGAGAGAAATGAACAAACCACTTTTATATTATCCATGGAGATGTAACACTTGTGGCTCCCTGAAAATGAAAGAAACAAACAAACCACTCTTACACTTACACTGGCCATGGAGATGCCGTCACTCTCTCGTGGCTCCGACAAATAGTAGACGTCATTGCAGAGCCATGCATATAAGTAAGTTGATACTGCTGACCCTCCGCGGCGGAAGTTGAGTGCCATTGGGGCGCGAGTTCTGCGGTGGCGCTGCATCCTCCGAGCGCCACTTACCACTCGTACCAAAACACGATCGCCAAACTGACCGTGACTGCTCGTGTTACGCAACGCCGCGAAATTTATAGGTTTTGAAGCGGGTACTGCGAAAGGGGTTATTGGGTTACGTTAGTTACTATCAAAGCGTATAAAGTGATATTATATGGCTATTTACAGCCGTGGCGAATTGGCAGTGAATCATTTTTATTTCTTTTCTTAAAAGTGATTCTGAAGCTGCATTGATGCTTCTCTGAGCTCAGTCTTGTCTCTGTGTTAGCTGTAGCGTAGATGGGTAACAATATAGTATTATTCTACAAGTTTCTGAAGAACGTACTTTCTTTAAATCGCAGGAATTTTACTCAGTCATTAAGCATCTTATCTCGATATCTTAACAAAGAATAACTCAGAGAGAGAGAAAGAGAGAGAGAGAAAGAGAGAGCGAGAGAGAGAGAGAGAGAGAGAGAGAGAGAGAGAGAGAGAGAGAGAGAGAGAGAGAGAGAGAGAGAGAGAGAGAGAGAGAGAGAGAGAGACAGAGAGAGACAGAGACAGAAAGAGAGAGAGCGAGAGCGAGAGACAGAAACAGAGACAGACAGACAGAGGAAAAGAGAACAACCAAAACAGACACACAGTACAGACCGCCAAAGACAGTCCTCAATAAGAGAGACAGAAAGACAAACAGACATTGAAGAAGAGGAGAGAGGTCTTGCACCATGACCGCGGGGTCCTTAAAAAGAATGCGTGATAAGGATAAATCAGTGAAAAGGGAGACAGGGAGAAATGTGGGGGAGCGAGAGATAGAAGAGGAAGAAATGGGAGAGGAAGTGAGGAGATGGAAAGGAAGAGGAGAGAAAGAACTATGAAGGAATGAGGAAGGGGAATGTAGGAGATACTGATGATGGAAATGAAAAGAAAAAAATGATAAAAATAAAATGTACAAAATTAGTTATAATATAAGAAAAAAAAAAACTTGTAAAATGAATGATAAAATGATACTGTTTTTCTCTTTATCAAAATCAGCAAAATGACCTAATATCACGTCAAAGAATTTCCAATTATAAAGGAGTTTGATAACAGGGATGAAATATCTGATTTATGATTAATCACTATAAAAATTGCTGTCATAACTCAAGACGGGAATAACCAATAATACATAAATTTTAGCGACACTAAATAAACTTAAAAAAGGGCGACATGAATGAAAAGCACACGCAAGTAATCATAATGATAATAATAATAATAATAATGGATAATAACAATAATAATAGTGGTGATAATAACAATAATAATAATGTCAATAATAATAATAATGAGGATAATAATAATGATAATGATAACAATGATATTAATGATGATGATGATGATGATGATGATGATGATAATAATAATAATAATAGCATTAATAATAATAATAATGATGATAATAATAATAACAATACTAATAATGATAATAATAAGATTAATAATAATGATAATAAGATTAATGATAATAACAATACTAAAAATAAGATTAATAATAACAACAATAATAATGATAATAAAGAAAATAAAACCTAAAGAAATAGAATAAAAAAATGCAAAAAGCATCCAAAAGTGCAAACCCGCTCGCCCAGGGGGAGGCCGTCCCCGGGGGCGCCGAGCAGTCCCTCCCGGCGCGAGGAGCGGACTGAGGGCGAAGGACCGGGCGGTGCCACCTCCTCCCGACCGCGTGAAGGAACCTGTTGTGTCCTCCGGCGCATCTTCCGCCCAGGAGCTCAGGGGCGTCGGTGACTCCAAAGGCATCTCCTCACAACCTGATTACAGGCGAGAACCGACGGGGCTGACCGCGCGCCCGTGATCGCGACCTGGGCTGAGTGGCGTTCACAGTCTATCAGAGAGTGAGATCTGGGGAAGGCACAGAAGGGCGGCTGTCCTCTGTCTTCCACCCGGCCTTTGAGACCCGCCGGTGGCCTCGCGCGGGAACCGGTCATTACCTTCTGCGGTTCCTAATCAGCCGTGGAAGCCTCATCGACGAGGGACTGTGTTCGTCTTCATCCAAAAGCCGCGGGAAATCGGGTACCTCCTTGTCGTCTTCTTCGTCTTCTTCGTCTTCTTCTTTGTCTTCTTCGTCTTCTTCTTCGTGTTCTTCGTCTTCTTCTTCGTCTTCTTTGTCTTCTTCTTCGTCTTCTTCGTCTTCTTCTTCGTCTTCTTCGTCTTCGTCTTCTTCTTCGTCTTCTTCGTCTTCTTCGTCTTCTTCTTCGTCTTCTTCTTCGTCTTCTTCGTCTTCTTCGTCTTCTTAGCCCGTGTTATGTGGACCTGTGGGTGGCTTGAGGTCGAGAGAAAATCAGCCGGTTTGTTAGGATTGCGCGAGGTCCGACCCAAGGAATATTCATATAGCTGACAGATAGATAAAGAAATAAATGCATATTCATCAGGCTAGACATGCATATCAACCGGGCAAATAGATAAGTAATTGTATATCTATCAGATATATAGACAGATATGCCTTTATTTCTGCGTCTGTATTTGTTAAATTTAATTGGGTCTGGCACAACTTTAGCAAACCGGCTAAATGTCTCTTATCTTGAAAAATCTTGATGATCTGTGAATCAATATATGGTTCTCATTCTTAATCATAACAACATGATAGCAAATGAATAGCCTGCCATTCCCCGTAAAACACTATACTTCAGAGATATATTAACCCATATAAGTAGATACCCAAAAGAGATAGAGAAACCTCACGGAAAAAAAACAATCAAGCAACTGTTCTTCCCATAAACAATGAGAAGCAAACCAATAGCCTACGGACTTCCCTTAAAATAAAAGATAATCCATATATATATATATATATATATATATATATATATATATATATATATATATATATATAAGAAAAATCCCTTTCGAAAATTCCACAAAACAGAGAAAAAAAAGTCCCCCAATAGATAATCCAGACATATAAAACAAAAATCCCTCTCAAAAAATGGACAAAAAAAAAACAAAGAAAAAAACTCCCCCCCCCCCCAAAAAAAAAAGAAAAAAAATCCATCACTTCATACCCATAAACAGCGAGGAGGTTCTCCGATCCCCGGCGGCGGTGTCCCCGAAGTGCCAGGCAGCATAGCAGGCCCTTTGACCGTCGGCGGAGGAAGAGGCTCGTGTCAATCATCCTTTCACTGTATAATTACTGCTCGCGGATCGAATCAAAGGCGCTGGCCGGTGCCTCTCCCCCCCCCCCCCCTCCCCCCCTTCCCCCCCTTCTTTCATTAGCTCTTTTTATGCCTTGTGTCTTCTCGTCTCTCTCCTCCGTGTCTGTCTCTAGTTCTTGTTTGGGTCTAGACGCTTGCTTATGTGTTTGTATATGTATATATATATATATATATACATATATATATACATATATATATATATGTGTATATATATATATATATGTATATATATACGTATATATATATGTAGGTATATTTGTACACACACACACACACACACACACATATATATATATATATAGAGAGAGAGAGAGAGGGAAAAAGTGATTCTTTTATACTTTTTCACTATTTCATCATCTCTCTGTTCTTATTTTTTCTTTATCTTCCTCTCTGCGCATTTCGCCAATCCTCCGAAACCATCTCTAAACTTGCCACTCCCTCCACCTCTCCACCTCCCTCCCTCCCTTCGCCCCTCCCTCCCTCCCCTCCCTCCTCCTCCCTCCCTCCCTCCCCTCCCTCCCTCCCTCCCTCCCTCCCTCCTCCTCCCTCCCTCCCTCCCTCCCTCCCTCCCTCCCTCCCTCCCTCCGCCCCTCTCCTACCCCCCCCCCCAAGGGTGGTAAAGAGGGTCCTTCAGCAAAGTGAAAATTACTTCGTTTCCGCTGTTTGTGGGAGGGGGTGGAGGTGGGGGTGGGGGGAGGGTAGTAGGGGAAAACATTGGGGGGGGGGAGGATAGGGTGAACGTGGTATGGGGGGGGGATGGGGGAGGGAAGGGGAGGGGGAGAGCGTGGAATAGAGGGTATGGGGGGTGATGAGTGAGGGAAGGGGAGGGGAGGGGGAGAGCGTGGAATAGGGGGGGTATAGGGGAGGGTGTGAAGGGGGAAGGGAGGGGTGCTGGAGGGAGCACTCTAACTG
>NC_091556.1:2286874-2296874 GCF_042767895.1 Penaeus vannamei | reverse complement strand
TTAATACGCTTTTATTTCAATATCTTATAATATTCATAAACTCAACACAGTAGAAAAAAAATTGTGTAACTGGTTTGTATTCATAACACTTTCATTTCTGAATACACACGCACTGGGGAAGGGTGGTGGGGAGGGGGGGTAGGGGAGGAGGGGGGGTTATTCCGAGGCTGCAGGAAGCGGCACCACAGAGCGGGTGTTGTAACCCCCTCCGTCCCCCCCGTCCCCTCCTCCTTACCCCCACTCCCCCATTTCACCGGAAGTTATTTCTCGGCGATCATGACTTTATTTGGAGGTGCGGGCGATCGCTCTTTTTTCTGTCGGGTTTGTCTGTCTGTCGTGCTTTCTGTTTTATCTCTGGATTTGTCTGCCGGTTTCTCCCTCTCTCTCTCTCTCTGTGTGTGTGTGTCTCTCTCTCTCTCTCTCTCTCTCTCTGTGTGTGTGTCTCTCTCTCTCTCTCTCTCTCTGTGTCTCTCTCTCTCTCTCTCTCTCTCTCTCTCTCTCTCTCTCTCTCTGTATCTGTCTCTCTCTATCTCTCTGTTTCTGTCTCACTCTCTCACACACACACGCCCGCACACACTCTCATACTCTCTCTTTCTCGCTATCTCCCATTCCTCCCCTCCTTCCCTCACGCTTTCTCTCCTACCTGACAATTTATCCCTATTACACCTACTGTAGGCACAACACAAGCAACCCACGTCACACAAACACGTTCATAACACGTAAACACACACACACACACACGCACACACACACACACGCACGCACGCACGCACACACACACACACGCACGCACGCACGCACACACACACACACACACGCATGCACGCACGCACACACACACACACACACGCACAGTACATGAAAAAATAACACGCCCCGTCCTGTGCATCAGACATTCACCCCTCGACCTTGAGCCCAAAGACACGCCCTACAGAACCCCCGCCTTCTGACGTTGCTGACGAAGCCCTGATGATTCATTATGGGGGGAGGTCATTGCTCAAGGGGGGGAGGGTGTAGTGATGCCCCTCCTTCCCTTATTCCCCTTCCCCCCTCCCCCCGTCAGAGGTCATTCAAGGTCGTCAGCTTTAGAATTATAGTGATGTTGGTGCAGATTCCCCATTAAATAACCCTCGGCTGATGACCTGCAGGTGGATGACCGGTTTCCAGCTTGACACTGTGGGAAAGGGCCTTGAGTTATAGTATGGTGGTGTAACTTCAATAAAATGGGTGTTTTCAATTGCCTGTTATGGGGTGTTTCAAGTCGTGGTTGTTATTAGGTGTAGAACCATCATATTATCGTTATATGATCGGTTTATTAATAAGTTTCTAGGTTTTATTCGTAATTTTTTTGAGGGGTTTCGTTGCCTGTTTTGTAGTGTCCAAGGCTTCGGTTGCCTATTAGGGATATTCAGCCGGTTTGTTAGAATTCTGCGAGG
Organism: Penaeus vannamei; assembly: GCF_042767895.1. Lineage (NCBI taxonomy): Eukaryota > Metazoa > Arthropoda > Malacostraca > Decapoda > Penaeidae > Penaeus > Penaeus vannamei. Next base: position 2,295,438 of record NC_091556.1, on the reverse strand, counting down.
CCCGACCCAAAGAATATTCGTATACTTGACATGCATAGATAAGGAAACAAATGCATATTTATCAGTCTATACATATATGTACGGGCAAATAGATAGTCTGTCAGATATATAGGCAGATATGCCTTTATTTCTGCGTTTGTATTTATGAAAATTCATTGGGTCGGGCCTGGCACAATTTTAACAAACCGGCCGATAATAATTTTCTTTATTAGTGTTTAATTTATTAGTAACAAGTGGTGTATTTAGTTATCAGTATTTTTATTTCCATTATTGTATCAAGATGTGATCATCTATTAGAGATAGAATTCGTTTTATCATTGTTTAATCGACTATTAAGTAAGTGATGTTTTTAGTTATCTTTTTAAATTCCTTTTAGTTTTATTATATGTTTTTGATTGCCTGTTATTTTACTTCTTTGATCGGGTTTTGATAATTGATGCTTTCTGTTATCATCGAGGAAAACAAGTATATATTTTTATTAATATTCGATTATCAATTGGTTGTGTTTTTATGGGTAGTACAACCATTTATTACTTATGTTATTGGTTGATATTTTTTACAGATATTATTTCAGTTATTTCAGTTATTATTCTTACTAGTATAATTAGTTACTATAACTGATATTTATTTGATATCATTAGTTTGTAATTATCATTTCTGGTACTAGTGTATATCATCATATATCATATTTTAGTTTTTATAGGTATAAATACTTATGTGTTGTGCCTATAGTAGGTGTAATAAGGATAAGAGAGAGAGTGAAGGAAGGAGGAGAGGAATGGGAGACAGCGAGAAAGGGTGTGTTTTTATCATCATCATCATCATTTTTATTAGTATCATCATCATCATTTTCATTGTTATTATTATTATTACTATTATTATGATTATTATTATTATCATTATTATTATTATTATTATTATTATTATTATTATTATTATTATCATTATTATTATTACTATTATTGTTGTTACTATTATCATTATTATCATTATGATTACTATTATTATCATTATTATTAATTGTTATTATTATTATTATTATTATTATTATTATTATTATTATTATTATTATTATTATTATTATTATTATTATTATTATCATCATCATCATCATTATTGCTATTATCATTATCACTATTAGAATTATAATTATTATTATCAATGTTATTATCATTATAATTATTATTATCATCATTATTATCGTTACTACCATTATCATAATCTTTATTATGATTACCATTATTATTATTATTTCTATTATTGTTATCATTATAATAATCATTATCATTATCATTATTATTATTTTTATCATTATCATCATTATTATTTTTTTTGTTACTGTTATCATTATTATTCTTTTATCACTATTACCTTTGTTATCTTCTATCATTATTATCATCAGTATTCGTATTAGTATCATTTTCATTATCATCATCATTATTATTGCTTTTGCTGTTACCATCATAATTTTATCATTATCATTGTTATCATTATAATTTTTAATTGTTATTATCATAATCATTATCAAAATCATTATCATCAATATTATCATTATTATCACTACTAATACTATTATCATTATCATTATCACAATTATTATCATCCTCATTCTTAGCATCATCATCAATCATCATCTTCATCATCATCAGCACTATCACCTTAGTCTCTTGCATCCTCTTACATCTTTCTTTTCCACATATCCTAAACATCATTGCAACATGACGCTAAACTAAAGCCCAGTTTATTTCAGTTTCCCCCACAAATCTCTCGACAATCTTTTTTTTTCTATCTTGCAATTGAGCGAATGTCAAATCTGCTCATTTTATCTTCTTTGGCTGTCGCCTTCGATCACGAGGAGGGGAAAAGAGGGGAGAGGAGGGGGAGGAGGAAGGGGGAAAGAGGGGAGAGGGGGGTGGGAGGGTAGGGAGAGGGAGGAGGGAAGGGGAAAAGAGGGGAGGGGAAGGGAGGAGGGAAAGAGGAGAGGGGGAGGGGAAAAGAAGGAAGAGGAGAGGGTGGGGAGGAGAGGGAGGGGGAAAGGGGGAAAGAGGGGATATGGGAGGGGAGAGAGGGGAGAGGAGAGGGAGGAGGGGAAGGGGGAAAGGGGGGAGGGGAAAGTAGGTGACGAGGGGAAAAAAAGGTAGAAGAGAGAGGATGGGTAGGGTGGGTAGGGGGGGAGGTGGAGATAAGGGTGGGTAGGGAAGGGGAGGAAGGGAAAGATGATGGGGGAGAATGAGGATAGAAACGAGAAGAGGAGGAGATGTAGGAAAGAGGAGAAAGAAGAAGGGAAAAGTGGGAATGAGGGAATAAGATTACAAATAAGAAAAGAAAAAAGAGAAGAGAGAGAAAAAGTAAAGAGTAGAGAATAGAGAAAAAACGGGAAAGAGTAGAGGGGGGTGGGAAGGTAATGAAATGACACAGGGGTTGGGTGGGTGGAGAGTGGGGGGGGCATGGGGACTAGCGTTCTGTCTCACTTGCAACAACAACCTGAACGATGAAGCTCGTGTATAAAGTGGTCCCCCTTTTTTAAACTTAGGCTATAAGTGTCCTAATTGCTTGTTACAGTGGCCATCCAATGATCCATACGTTGTTTTTGGCGTTGTTTTACGTATTGTTATCTGTTGTCTTCGTTATTTTTTTCTTTCTTTTTTTCTGTTTCTCTCTTCTCTGTAAGTCTCTTTTCTCACTCTCCCTTTCTCTTTCTTTACCCTTTCTCTCTTTATCTCTCTCTCTCTCTCTCTCTCTCTCTCTCTCTCTCTCTCTTTCTCTCTCTCTTTATCCCTTTCTCTCTCTCTCTCTATCTATCTATCTATCTCCTCTCTCTCTCTCTATCTATCTGTCTATCTCTCTCTCTCTCTCTCTCTCTCTCTCTCTCTCGCGTCTATGTCTTATTTTTTCGCCATATCATCTCATATATCTTCTTACTACCCCTCTCCCCTCCACTTCCTCTTCTTTCTTTTTTCCATTGACATATTCTCTCGACTCCTTTATTCTCTGTTACGATTTTCCGCCCCATTTCCTTTCTTCTCCTTCGTCTTTATCTATTTTTCTGTTTCATCATCATCTTTTTCTTTTCCTTCTTCTTTCTCTTCCTCTTCCTCCACCACCACTTCCACCCCCACCTCCACCTCGCTCTCCACCTCCTCTCTCCATCCCCATCTTTCTCCCTCTCTCTCCTTTCCCTCTCTTTATTACTGCTACCCTCTCCCTCTATCTCCTTTCCTTCTCTTTATTACTGCTACCCTCTCCCTCTCCATCCCCACCCCTCTCTCCTTTCCCTCTCTTTATTACTGCTACCCTCTCCATCCCCACCTCTCTCCCTCTCTCTCCTTTCCTTCTCTTTATTACTGCTACCTTTTCCCTCTCCATCCCCACCCCTCTCTTCTTTCCCTCTCTTTATTACTGCTACCCTCTCCATCCCCACCTCTCTCTCCTTTCCCTCTCTTTATTACTGCTACCCTCTCCCTCTCCATCCCCACCTCTCTCTCCTTTCCCTCTCTTTATTACTGCTACCCTCTCCCTCTCCATCCCCACCTCTCTCCCTCTCTCTCATTTCCTTCTCTCTATTACTGCTACCCTCTCCCTCTCCATCCCCACCTCTCTCCCTCTCTCTCCTTTCCTTCTCTTTATTACTGCTACCCTCTCTCTCCTTTCCTTCTCTTTATTATTGCGTCTCTATTATTGCGCCGTGTTCCTACCCCCGTGTTGTGTCTGGTTCGCTCCTCCAGACACGACCTTCCCCGCCAGCCACACGCACCTCGATCCAACGACCACCCAGCTACAACGGACGGTTCCTCGCCCTTCGAAGATGTCTATCAGGGAAAGAGGGGGAAGGGGAAAGAGAAGGATAGGGAAAATAGGGGAATGGGGAAGGAGAGGAATGGGGAAGGAGGGGGATGGGGAAGGAGGGGATGGGGAAGGAGAGGAAGGGGGAAGGAGGGGGAAGGGGAAAGAGAGGGGAAGGGGAAGGAGAGGAATGGGGAAGGAGGGGGAGAGGGAAAGAGAGGGATGGGGAAAGAAGGGAAAGAGGGGGAAGGGGAAGGAGAGGGATGGGGAAGGAGGGGGAAGGGGAAAGAGAGGAATGGGGAGGGGGGGGGAGGGGGAAGGAGGGGGAGGGGGAAAGAGAGGGATGGGGAAGGAGAGGGATGAGGAAAGAGAGAGAGAGGAAATGGAGAGAAAGGACGAGAATGGGGATAGAGGATGGGAGAGAAGGAAGGAGAAGGGGGTAGGATGGGAATGAGGAAAGAGATAGTTATGGATATAGAAAAAGGGATGGGAAAAGGGACGAGGATAACGGGGATAGAATAAGGAATTGGGAAAGGGACGAGGATAGCTATGGGGATAGAGAAAGGGATGGTGGAGGGATAGGGGAAGGGATAGGGGAAGGGACGAAGATAACTATGAGGATAGAGAACGGGATAGGAGAGGGATAGGGGAAGGGACGAGGAAGGAGAGGTGACAGTGACGCCAAGAAGCCAGGAGTGTGTTTGCGTGTGCCTGCGCCTGGGACTTTTGCTTGGTGTTCTCAGTCTGTGTGCTTTGTTCCTTCTTTTCTTCTCGTTCTGCTTCCTCTTATGTTTCTTGTGTTATGCTGTCTTTCTTCTTGTTCTCCCTCTTATTCTTTCTTTATTTTCTCTCTCTCTTTTTCTTCTTTGGTTTACTTTTCTTTTCATTCTTTCTTTCGTTTTTATGTTTCTTTTTTCGTTACTTTATTTCTTCTTCTTCTTCGTCTTCATTTTCTCATTCTCCGCCTTCTCTTTCTTCGTCTTCCTCTTCTTCTTTTCTTCTTCGCCTTCCTCTTCCTTTTCTTCTTCTTCTACTTCTCCTCCTCCTCCTTTCCAATGTTCTTATATGATATCTAAGATATTTACGTCTATATATGGAAAAAATTATAAGTCATCATACATTTTAGATCTTAAGAGCTTTGAAATAGGTAACAAGCGTAGGCATAACAAACAAGGAAATAAGCACAAACACAAAATAGAAAGATCGAATCTCAAACGATACAAGACGAAAACAAACAAACAAACAAACAAAAACAAGCAGAGTAATGCGAATCGTGTCATTAACGATCGCAAAAGATTTATACGTCAAGTGAACAGACGACATCTGGCAAATTCGCATAAAACATCACCTTAAAAAACGACTTTTTAAAACCTCTCGAATCTCATGAACGACAACATCAACCCGTTCATTACACTGACGGAAATGACGGAAATGACATGGGCATCACCTTCATTGATGGAAATGACGGAAATGATATGTGCATCACCTTCGAATCCCTGCAACACAGATCCTGCAACGAGGAAAAAGGATTCTTCTCCGTTGAATCTGCCTGCGTGTTGTACATCCTTGCGCCTTGATCAGCCTCCTGCAAGGCGCAACTCGATAGCTCACAAGACCGCACTTCACTCTCACTAAAGCACTTTGACAAAGGGAGGGAAAAAAGGAGAGAGAAATTAATACCAGGACATCAAAGTCGAGTTTAATTGGGACTTATTAAGGGTGCAGGTGAACTTCGGGGACAGTGGCAGTCGGCGTTCTTATTGAGAAAGCCGATACGTTCTTGTTCTTACGAGAGAAATCCTATTTTTCTCTATCTATCTTTCTTGCTGTGGCTGTTTGTCTGGTTCTTTCTTCTGCTCTCTCGCTCTTTCTATTTTTTTCACTCCTTGTCTTCTCTTTTCTATTCTTCAACTTGGTGTTGTTGTTGTTCTTCTATTTCTCTTTCTCCTCATCATAATTACCATCATCATTTCCCTCCTCTTCTTTTTCCGTGTCTGCCTTCTTCGTTTCCTCTTGATTCATTTATACACACACACATACGCATACACACACACACACACACACACACACAGACACACACACACACACACACACACACACACACACACACATACACACACATATATATATATATATATATATATATATATATATATATATATATATATATATATATGCATTTACATTTTTTCTTTTCTTTCCCTCCTCGCCAAAGAGGAAAGACCAACACACACACATCTTCCTTTCTCAAGAACCACGACCCAAGTGCACCCAATCCGATGGCTCGACCGTTCCGCAGAATTAATTAAACCTTAAAACTTTTTCTCGGCGAATCCGCGGTCGCCCTCCAACTTACACGGGCCGTCGAGCGGGAGGTCCGAGATTCCGCCGCCGACGATAAAATGTTCCCTCCGTCACACACGAGGAATCTCTTATATGAAGAAGAAAGGCGTCCGCGACACTTTAATTGAGGAGCATTCTTGGGTTAATAGCTCCTCGAGTTCGAAAGAGAGAGACCGAGACTCGAACCACTTAATCTTGCGCACTTAATGGCTGGCGGAGGACGAGACGAGAGGGGTAGGCAAGTCACTCTTCACTTCCCTGCCTCGTCTTCTTCCTCCTTCTCCTCCTCCCCATGCCCTAACCCATTCCCACGACATACCCTTCCCCTATTCTTCCTCCTTCTCCTACCCATTCCCCTCATTCTCTCTACGTCTTTTCCCTCTCTTGTTATGTCTGCTCTCTTCTCTCGGTTTTCCCATCCTTTTCTTCCACATTTAAACACACCTCTGTTAAAAATAGAAATAGGATTCTTCGATTTTTATACTCTAATTACTGATGACTTCCTGTAAAGAGTGATTTTCGGTTTTCATACCCTAATTACTGATGACTTACTTTAAAGAGTGATTTTCGGTTTTTATATCCTAACTACTGATGACTTACTTTAAAGAGTGCAAAAATCTGATGACTTACTTTAAAGAGTGCAAAAATCTGATGACTTACTTTAAAGAGTGCAAAAAAAATCAAATTAATTCCTCTTCAGTTTCGTTCGTTCTTTAGCCATTGTGAGGAAAATGAGAAGGATTATTCGTCGTCTCTCGTCCCTCTTCCTCTTCTGAACCTGACGTCTCCTTTAAGATAAAGTCTCCCCTTAAAGTCATTCGATAACTTCCCTATCGGCCGCAGCTATTACCACTGACACTCCCCTTTTATCGCTTCTCTTATCGCCCGGCTTCTCTTCCCACTCTCGTCCTGTCTGTCAGCGTTCTGTATTCTGTCTTCTGTTCTCTTGTCTCTTGCCTTTCGCTTCGGTTGTGCACTCTGAGTCTTCAGGTCTTTTTTTTTTTTTTTTGGGGGGGGGACTTTTTCTGGTTCCTGTCTCCTTCTTTTTTCTCTGTCTCTTTCTTCTTCTCTCTTTCTCTTTCTTTCTCTCGCATACTCTCTCTCTCTCTCTCTCTCTCTCTCTCTCTCTCTCTCTCTCTCTCTCTCTCTCTCTCTCTCTCTCTCTCTCTCTCTCTTTGGGGGGTCTTTCTTTATCTGGCCTGTCTCTTTCTTTCTCTCTCTCTCTCTCTCTCTCTCTCTCTCTCTCTCTCTCTCTCTCTCTCTCTCTCTCTCTATCGCTCGCTCTCGCTCTCTCGCTTTCTCTCTCTCTCTCTCATAGAAAGAGACATCCAGACAAACAGGCAGATAAAAAGTGGGAGGAAAAGACAAGAAGGAACCGAAAAAAACACATTAGCGACAGACAAACAAAGAAACAAAAAGGAAACAATAAAACTCAGGAACACAGCATATACGGAGAACCAGACAGAAGCTTAAAATAAACCGGAAAAGAATTAACAAGAACAAACATTACGGCACAACGCGAAGATACCACGAAGCCATAACAGGAAAACCCACACGTCGACAAGATAAGAATATAACAGAAACAAAACAGAAAAAGAGAGCGACAGAGGGGACGACCAGACAAGAACTTAGCGTGATCGATGGCTTGTTTTGGGTCGTTCGCCTGTTGATGGTCGAGCGGGCGCCGGGGTCAGCCGGGGTCAGCCGAGGTCACGCTTCTTCAACCGGTGTCAGCAGGGACCTCTCAGCTGAGACACTGTTGCCGCTCTTTGCTACTGAAAAGTTGCTGGGCTGAAGTGAAGTCGTCTTTGTTGCGGAGGAAGAGGAGAGGGAGAGGGGGGTGGGTGAGGAATGGAGGAGAGGGGGGTGAGGAATGGAGGAGGAAGAGAGGTGGGTGAGGAATGGAGGAGGGAGAGAGGTGGGTGAGGAATGGAGGAGGAAGAGAGGGAGAGAGGTGGGTGAGGAATGGAGGAGGAAGAGAAGTAGAGAGGTGGGTGAGGAATGGAGGAGGAAGAGAAGTAGAGAGGCGGGCGAGGAATGGAGGAGGGGGAGAAGGGAGAAGACGAGAAAAGGGGGGAAGGAGGGAAAAAGAACGGGAGGGAGGGAGGAGGAAGGGAGGAACAGAGAGGGGAGGAGATATAGATAGATAAATAGAAAGGAAGAAGTATGATAAAGTGTTATCAATTAGTAATAGAAAATATCATAGTCATATATTTTAAAACATCAACAGAGTATAAACCAATATAAAAGCATAATCATCAATAGCAATCAAGAAAACACATGATACAGGATCCATCCACAAAAATCCATAACAATAAAACGCTACATACACACACCTGTTCTACAAACATTTACTCACAGAGACACATACCTACGTACACACACGAGCAAACTAATCATGCCAAATAAATACCCAAAATAAATACAAGATCCATTAA
>NC_091556.1:2274374-2279374 GCF_042767895.1 Penaeus vannamei | reverse complement strand
AATAACTGAAAAAAAGGGAATAATTAAAGATGAGAAGAATGGAAGAGGTGGATGGAACGGAGAGAAATCTAACGAAAAGGAATAACTGAAAAAAAGGGAATAACTAAAGATGAGAAGAATGGAAGAGGTGGATGGAACTGAGAGAAATCTAACGAAAAGGAATAACTGAAAAAAAGGGGAATAACTAAAAATGAGAAGAATGGAAGAGGTGGATGGAACGGAGAGAAATCCAAAGAAGATAACGGCAAGGATGGGAAAGATATAGAGTAAACAATAACAAAAGAGAATAAAACCTAAAAAGAAAAAAAGAAGAAAACAAAATAGCATAAAAAAAACAAAGCAAAAGAAAACATAAAGTAAACAATAAGAACAAACGAGAATAAAAACCTAAAAAAAAAAAAAGAAAATACACAAAAAATAGAGTAAACAATAAGAAACGAAAATAAAAAATAAAAAAGCACAACAAAACAAAAACAAAAACAAGCAAAAAAAAGAAACAAGAAAGCAAAAAAAAAGCATAACAAAAACAAGAAAGCAAAAAAAAAAAAAAAAAAAGAAAAAAAAAACAAGCGATAAGCCAGGCCGAATCCTCCTCCACCAGACAAGCCACAGAACCCAAGGAACCGCCGTATACTCCGTCGATACGCGAGTCCTCAAGGAAGCTCGCCCAGTCTCCTTCAGGATCCCTCGGCGTCAGGCCTGGGAACGCGCAGGACTCTTATCTTATCTCTGATTTAATTTCGGCATGAACATGTTTTTTAAAATTCTTTCCCCTTTTTTGGGGGGCTTTTTTTAGTAGTTGTGTTTTTTCTTTCTCTCTCTTATTTATTATTGTTGTTTCTATTTATTATTATTTATTATTGTTGTTTCTATTTATTATTATTTATTATTGTTTGTTATTTCTCTCTCTTTTATTTATTATTGTTTTTTTGTTTTTGTTTTTTGCGTCTTTATTTTCTCTTTACTTTTTTATACATTGTGTGGAATAACTAAATTGTGAGATTATAGGTATAATATGGATTACTGTTAGGAATTACATATACACACACGTACATATGCATACATACACACAATTATATATATACATAAATCTATCTATCTATCTAATTATCTATCTATATACATATGTATGTGTGTGTGTGTGTGTGTGTGTACTTGTGTATATATGTATATATATACGTATATATACATTTACCTACATAAATATCTACATACATCTACAAATATATATATATATATATATATATATATATATATATATATATATATATATATATATATATATATATATATATATATATATATATATATATATATATATATATATATATGTATGTATGTATATATATATATATATGTATGTATATATGTATGTATGTATTTGTGTGTGTGTGTATACGTTTATACGAGTCTGTAAAAAAAAAAAAATAAATAACATAACTCAAGCATATAACCGGAAAACCCACCTCGCTTCGCCTCCCTTCTCCACCCCCTCCCCACTTACCCCCAGCCTCGCCAAGCCACTCCCCACTTAGCCCACCCTCTCCCCACATACCCTTCCTCTTCCCCCTCCCCTCACACACCCCTCTTACCCCCCGCCCTCCCCCAGCCTCCCCAAGCCCCTCCCCACTTAGCCCACCCTCTCCCCACACACACCCCTCTTACCCCCCGCCCCCGCCCTCCCTCCCCCTCCCCACTTACCCCCACCCTCCCCACTTACCCCCCTCCACACTTACCCCCTCCACCCCCCCCCCACCCCCCCTACCAGAGCCGCCGACGGGACACCCAACCAGCGCGCTATCTCCATCAACGACCAAGCCGCCGTGTTGACGACCTGCCGCACAGAGCTGGACGTTCTGGATGTTCAGGCCGCGGACAGAGGTCGAGCTGTGTCCCCCTGACACTTGGAGATCGCCCAGCCACCAGCCAAGCGCGCCCCGCCTTGAGAAATGGGTCAATTAGGCAACGTGGGGTGTAAAAGCCGTGCTATCGCCCAACATGAACCAGTCTTGCGCGGGCGGCGGTGGTGCTGGTGGCGGCTGGTGGCTGGTGGGGTGGGGGTGGGGGTGGAAGGGGGGGAGGGGGCTGGTTGGAGAGGGGAAAAGGTGGAGGGGGGAGGGGGGGGGAGGGGGGAGGAGGAAAGAAGGACGGGATGGAGGGAGTACAGTAGGGGGTGGTGGCGGCGGCGGTGGCGGGGTGGGGGTTGGGGTGAGGTTGGGAGAGGGGGGGAAGGGGGAGGAGGAAAGAGGGACGGGATGGAGGAAGTACAGTAGGGGGTGGTGGGGTTGGGGTGGGAGGGAGGAAAAGAGGGGGGATGGAGGGAGTATAGAAGGGGTGGGGGGAGGGGGGGAAAAGGAGGGAAGAGGGAAGGGGGTGGGGGATGGAGGGAGTACAGGAGGGGTGGGGGAGGGAGAGGGGGAAAGGAGGAGGGAAGGGGGAGGGGGAGAGAGGATGAGGAAAGAGGGGGTGGGGTTGGGGAGATGGAGGGAGTACAGGAGGGTAGAGGGAGGGGGGGAGAGGAGGAAAGAGGGAAAGGGGGAGGTGAGAGGAGGAGGAAAGAAGGGGGGAGGGGGGGGGGAGGTCCGGGCTCTCTCTTCCTAGTCCCCTGCGAGTTTTATGTATTCGTGTTTTAATTCCGTTATTTTGTTTTTGAGAGTTGGTTTGTGTTTAATTTATTCCTTTTATATCTTTTGGTTTTGTTTGGGTTTTTGATCTTTATAAACTATATTATTTTTTAACGTAATTTTTATTTATTTATTTATTTATTCTTATTTTTTATTTTTTCGTTTCCATTTCAAATTTGCTAAAAGGGAAAAATATAATTTATCATTATTATCCTTATTTCCGTTATTATTACCACTATCATTATTAGTGTTGTTATTTTTATTCTTATTACTATTCTTCTCATTATTATTATTGTTATTGTCATGTGAATTATTATTACTATTATTATTATTATATATTTTTCTTTCATCACAATCATCATCGTCATTATTGTTTATATCATTTATTATTATTGTTATCATTATTATTACCTATCCTTATCATATTTATTACAATTATCATTATCAATATTATCATCATTACTATTATTATTATTGTTATTATTATTATCATCATCATTATCATTATTATTATCATTATCATAATCACCCGCATTATCGCTGTTATTATCATTATTATTATTACTTTTGTCGTTATAATTTATGTTGTTGTTGTTACTATTATAATCATTATCATTATTTTAATGATTATTATTATCATTATTACCTATCATCATTATCATTTTCATTGTCGTTATTGTATGTTATTGTCATTGTTATTATTATTTTTTATTATTATTATCATCATCATTATTATTACTATCATAATCACCATCATCATTATCATTGTTAATACTATTATCATGATCATCATCATTATCACAATTACCATTCTTGTTATCATTATCATTATCATTATCGTTGTCATTATCATTATCATCATTATCATCAATGTTATTATTTTAGTTGTTTTCACTATTATTAGTAGTAGTAATAATATAATATTAATATTATAATCAATATCATCATTATTACTTCTATCATCAAAGTCATTATCTTTATAATATTTCGTCGATATCAATATTGTTATATAACCATTATAGTTATTGCATTTGATTATCCTTATTGGTATTATCTTTATTACTGTTATCATTACTATTATTTCTGTTAATATAATGATTATTGTTACTACTATTTGATTGCTGTCACGAATATTCACATTATCATGTTTATGTGTTGTAGTGGTCGCATTTTTACTATATTTTTTCTTCTTTCTTTGGTTTTTTCTTTCTTTTTCTTTTTTTCTTTCCTTCTTTTCTTTTTTCTTTCTTTTTTTCTTTTTTTCTTTTTTTGTTTTTTTCTTTCTTTTATTTTTTTTCTTTTCTTTTTTCTTTCTTATTTTCTTTTTTTTTCCTTTTTTTTATTTCTTACTTTTTCTTTCCGCGTTCGTTATTTCAACCGTTCGCTTTTGCGTGGATTTACCTCTGGCCGTTCGAGAATTCTCAACGATTGCAGTGCTCAAACTTATGCTAATATTCTTTTCACTGGTTTTGAGGTATTGTTATATCGACTTTTTTTCTTTTCTTTTCTTTTACTTTCTTTTCTTTGGTTTACGTGGAGATTCTTTATTTTGCATAATGGTAAGGAAGAATAAGAAAATCAAAACAATCGAACGCGCACTTTGAAATACCAATTTGCAAATATGCTTCCCATCTTTTTCCTCTCTTTAAGAAAAAAAATAGATAAATAATAGAAAAATTAAATGCATTATGTGATGCTATCGTATTTACTAATAAAGCAACTTTCGTTATAGCGGCAGATTGTGTGATGCATAACGTTCGCAAACGCATTTTGGCGGGAAAAGTACATTTTGGCGGGAAAGGCACATATTGGCGGGAAAACTACTATCTACATAAGCTAACAGATATAATGGTGAAATATCGTCATGTAATTGTCACTAAAAATAACTTCCTGACGAATCAGCTAACGACCTGTTTTGAAAACACGCTCGTATCGCAGCCATTGTTGTAAGATTGAAGTTGTTTACAGAGATTGTGAAAAACAACCTTGACCATGTTTTCTTAACCTCATGATATGGGCGATGGCAACACTGGCAAACGCATGACCAATTTCCGATTAGAAAAAATATATTACCGAGTATTATCTTTAGTGTTATTAATTATTTTTTACCGTATAGCAATTTAGATAAATTCACTGAACAAGGTAGTTTGATGGTTTGGTTCTTGTTACTCATATCATGATTAATTTTGTTCTTATTGATATGGACAGTATTATCTTTATTCTATTACCATTATCATTATCATAATTATCATTGTCATTGTTATCATTATTGTTTCTGATATCATTATCGTTATATTTATCATTAATATTATTTTTGTTATCATTATTCATTATTATCATTATTATTATTATTATTATTATTATTATTATTATTAT
>NC_091556.1:2264374-2266874 GCF_042767895.1 Penaeus vannamei | reverse complement strand
CTTTTTTGTTATTTTTTATGTTTCTTTTGTTCATCGTCTTCAATTTATAAATGAGAACGACAATGAATTTGAAGATTGAGAGAGAGAGAGAGAGAGAGAGAGAGAGAGAGAGAGAGAGAGAGAGAGAGAGAGAGAGAGAGGGGCACAGTCAGAGAGTGAAAGGGTAAAGATGTTAATGCAAAATAAGAAGAAAGGAAGAGAAGAGAAGGGGTGGTTATAGAAGGGAGAGAGAAGGCAAAGAGGTCTGAAGAAGGAAAAGGTGATTACGTAGAGAGTGAAAGAAAAAAGTAAAAAAAAAAAAGGATATTTAACGAAGAAGGGGAAAGCGAAAGTGAGAGGAAAGAGTGGAAGGACATTCAAATAAAAAGGGAAAAATAGAATTTCATAGAGAAGGAAAGGAGGACTCAAGACGGAAGGAAGAAAAAGTTCTGAATAAATAAGAGAACTAGCAAGAAAGAAAAAAGAAAAGAAAAATATAGTGACAAAGGAAAAAACAAATTTCTCGCAATGCAACGAAGGAGGTGGATAGCCAGTAACGATAAAAGAGAAACATAAACGAAAAGAAGACAAAGAAGAAGGGAGAAAGACATAATACAGAATAAGCCTTGTCAGATCTCCTGTTAAAGACGATGGAATACATATAAAAAAGGAACATAAAAATAGCGTCAAAGAAAGCATAAGGTTTGCGAAAACATAGAGGCTAAGAGACGAACCGTATTCATGTTGACAAATGTAGAAAAGGTATGAATGATAATGGATATCTTCACAATACAAGAGGTGTATTTGACCGGTTTCGATTATATATCAGAAATACGAAACCGGTCAAATACATCTCTTGTATTGTGAAGATATCCATTATCATTCATACCTTTTCTACATAAAGCTAAAAAAAAAAAATAATAAAAAAAAATAAAAAAGACGAAAGACCCAACGAGAGAGAGAGAGAAAATAAAATGTAAAAAAGACCCAAAGACAAAATTAACAACCCCAATGAGCATTACACATAACAAACACTTCAGAGGACCCAACGAGAGAGAGAGAGAGAGAGAGAGACAGAGACAGACAGAGACAGAGACAGAGACAGAGACAGAGAGAGAGAGAGAGAGAGAGGGAGGGGGAGAGGGAGAGAGAGAGGGAGAGAGAGAGAGAGAGAGAGAGAGAGAGAGAGAGAGAGAGAGAGAGAGACAGAGAGACAGAGAGACAGAGACAGAGAAAAGAAAAACCTTGTTAAAAAGACCCAAAGACAACGAACAACCCCAAATGACCATTACACATAACCAACACTTCGGAGACAACAATACGCACTCCAATTAAAGTGGTGAGGGAACGTGCCAGGCCGACCAAACCGACTTTCCATCCACGACCACAACGACGCTACGACCTCCCTGTCCCGCTGAGTAAGAGGAACAGATAGTGATGAACTGATGTGATGACATGTGCATTAATGTGCTGATCGCCTGGTGCAACGACCCCCACTGCACTGTGCAATTTAGCGGTCTGGAAGGATGTACGAAAACAGGGGTTGATAATATTCGTGTTTGTGATATAGGATGAAAAGGATGATAGTGAGAATATGAAGAAAGAGGGGAGAGAGGAAAGTAGTATGAGAAGAGGAATAAGAGAGGGGAAAAAGGAACCAGAGAAAAACGGAAAAAGGAGAAAACGAAAAGAAAAGGGAAATGTAGTAGGCGAGAATATGAAGAAGAAGGGAGAGAGGAAAGTTGTATAAGAAGAGGAATATGAGAGAAAAAGGAACCAGAGAAAAACGAAAAAGGGAGAAAATGAAACGAAAAGGAAAATATAGTAGGTATGTAAAAGAAAATATCTGTTATGTGAGAGGTGTATAGATGAGATAAATCAGTCGATGATAATAATGATGATTATGATAATAAAGATTAATTATAATGATATTGATGATGATAAGGATGAGGATCAACATCAGCATTTGGAGAGAAGACACAAAGGAGGAGGATAATAATAATGATAATGGTAATAACAGCGATAATAATATTTATGATCATTATTGATGTTACAGTTATCATTATTTCTGTCATTAGTATTTTCATTATAATTGTTATTTTTGTTATTTTTTATTATTGTTATTATGATTATAATTATCAATATTGTTATTATTACTATTGTTATTACTATTTTTATCATTATTATTACTATCATTATTATCATCATTCCTGCTATTATTACTATTATTATCATAGTAATTGGTGTTGTTATTATCATTATTTTTATTATCAGTGCTATTATTAGTAGTACTAGTAGTAGTAATAGTAGTAGTAATGTCATCCCTGCTATTATCATTATCATTTTTACAAACATCATCATTATTATCATTGTCGTTATGATTTCTATATTATTTCTACATCTTTTTCAAACTTTTAAGCCTAAATAGAGTATGTTTGGTTTTCCTTTCTCATTCTTTCATTCTTGCACTGTAACATATATGTGATGTAACATATATATATATATATATATATATATATAT
>NC_091556.1:2216874-2251874 GCF_042767895.1 Penaeus vannamei | reverse complement strand
GGCACTCGAAAACAATATGACAAGATTTATGCTTCCCTTCGCAAATCGAGTCGTCCTTTTTAGTGGCGCCGCGGAGTGCCACCCCGGAGTGGCTTCGGCCCGAGGGAGGAGTCAGGGCCTTGGTGCCAATAATTAAAGCCAGTGCCTGAGCGACCGCGCCCAGGCGTGAGCGGGGAGTGCCAGCCGCGCAGGTACCTCCGGGCGGCGTGGCACCCGCTTAATTGGACCTCCTTTTTGAGAGGGACAATGGGCCATGCGTCAATGTTTAATGGATATGTTAATTGGTGTATCACGTGTCCGGCGAGTGGAGGCAGAAGAAGCCGCAGGGAAGGAGAGGAATGTCTGCCGGGGAGCGAAAGAGGGAGAGGGAGAGAGTGAAGAGAGAGGGAGGGAGGGAGAGAGAGAGACGAAAGAGGGAGAGGGAGACAGAACGAGAGAGAGGCGAAAGAGGGAGAGGGAGACAGAACGAGAGAGAGGCGAAAGAGGGAGAGGGAGACAGAACGAGAGAGAGGCGAAAGAGGGAGAGGGAGACAGAACGAGAGAGAGGCGACAGAGGGAGAGGGTGACAGAACGAGAGAGAGGCGACAGAGGGAGAGGGAGACAGAACGAGAGAGAGGCGACAGAGGGAGAGGGAGACAGAACGAGAAAGAAGCGAAAGAGGTAGAGGGAGACAGAACGAAACAGAGAGAGAGAGAACGAGAGAAAGAGAGAGAGAGACGAGAGACGGCAACACCCGGATAATGGATGGGTTCCTAATGGCTCCGAATGCCCCGCTTACAGCCATACAATCGCCTCTCGTTTTCGCTCTTTTCCACCCCATTCGCCGCGGGGGAAGCGAGTCTCGTTCACGGTCTGCGGAATTCCCGTCTCCCTGCTCCCCTCTCTTCCTTCTTTCCCCTCTTATTTGACGCGAAATTTGTGAATGGAGAAGAAAGGAGTGGGAAGACGAGGGAAAATACGATCTTGGAGAAAGAAGAAAAACATGAAATTAGCAGATTTTGACGGTGGTTTCCCCCGGTCGAGAAGACTAATCGTTCGCTAACTTGTCCTCACTGACGCGCCTTATCAGTCTCTCCGTGGCAGAGGGTCGCGGAGGCCACTCGTGCGGTAAGGCTCGCGTTCCGACACTTTCGCCGAGATTTCCGACCTTGTTTACAGTGTTGGTATCGCTTTGTGATGATTGCCGGTGGGGTTGGACGCGTCTTTGTCGTTTGTGTCGGAACTCTCGGCGATATGTTAGCGTTTAGCGACCGTAAACACACCTCAACGGAGAGTTCAGGTTTGGAAGTTGGAAGTGAAATGAGTCTAATTTTTTTGAAGTTAGAAATAAAATGAGTCTTTCTTAAAGTTAGAAGCAAAATGAGTATTTTTTTTAAGTTTGAAGTAAAATGTGTTAGAAATAAAATGTCTAATATTTTGAAGTTGGAAGTAAAGTGAGTCATTTTTTTGAAGTTAGAAGTAAATTGATCTTGTTTTCTTTAAGAGTTAGAAGATAGATAGGCCTGTTTTTTAAGAAATAAAATGCGCCTATTTTTAAAGTTAAAAGTCAAATAAGAGTCTAGATATTTAAGTTAAAAGCAAAATAAGAGTCAAATTTAAAAAAAAAGAGTCAAATGAGCAGTCATTTAAAATCTGACTCAAATCAGAATCTAAGTTTTCCCATTTATTGATTAAATGAGATTCTAGTTTCCTTTAGAAGTCAAACGTCTCCAAGTCATTAAAATAGAAAACAAATACCAGAATATAAACTAATAATCCGTAATTACCAGCACATAACACCGCGGATGCTGTCTAAGTGTAGGTCGGTCTCTCATTGTCATCGAGCGAGACAGCTGATGTTTGTTTACATCCGAGACAGCTGATATTTGTTTACATCATATTTAGGCGTCAAAGCCATACGGATAAGGGGTCTGTTGACTGGCTGCTGGAGATCTTGATTGATATCAGAGGTTCAGGAAACATTAATTTCATGTTTCATGCGTGTTTTTTCGTTATTGTGTAGAGGGTATGGGTATGGCTGTTTGAGAATGTGTGTTGGTATGTATGGTTGAATGTGTGTGTTTGTGTGTGGATGTGTTTTTGTGTGTATGTGTGTGTGTGTTTGCGTGGTGTGTGTGTGTGTGTGTGTGTGTTTGTGTGTGTGTGTGTTTGTGTGTGTGTTTTGTGAGTGTGTGTTTGTGTGAGTGTGTGTTTGCGTGGTGTGTGTGTGTGTTTGCGTGGTGTGTGTGTGTTTGCGTGGTGTGTGTGTGTGTTTGTGTGTGTGTGTGTTTGTGTGTGTGTGTGTGTATGTGTGTGTGTGTTTGCGTGGTGTGTGTGTGTGTGTGTGTATGTGTGTGTGTGTGTGTGTGTGTGTGTGTGTTTGTTTTTGTATGTTACGTTCATAAGCTTAACCTTTCGAAAATCCATCATACCTACCGTACCAAATAAAAACAATATAGAACTCTTAACCGAACGTATATCAAATACCCCTTCTTTCCTCCCCCCTCTCTCTCTCTCTCTCTCTCTCTCTCTCTCTCTCTCTCTCTCTCTCTCTCTCTCTCTCTCTCTCTCTCTCTCTCTCTCTCTCCCCCTCCCTTTCCTCCCTCCTCCTTCCTCCCTTCCTCCCTCCCTCCCTCCCTCTCTCTCTCTCTCTCTCTCTCTCTCTCTCTCTCTCTCTCTCTCTCTCTCTCTCTCTCTCTCTCTCTCTCTCTCTCTCTCTCTCCTCTCCCTTCCCTTCCTCTCCCTTCCCCTTCCTCCTCCTCCCTCCTCCTCCTCCCTCCTCTCCCCCCCTCCCTCCCTATCTCCCTTCCTCTCTCTCCCTCTCTATAAATAAAGAATCACAAGTAATTTTTTTCCTCCTGAGAGTAAGGGTCTGCCTACGCTTTTTAATACCCAGGGAAGGAGAGAGTAAAATACATTCATAATCCAACAGGAAGGAGGAGGAGGGAGAGAGGGAGGAGGAGGAGGTGGAGGGGAGGAGGGAGGAGGTGGAGGGAGGAGGAGGGAGGTGGAGGGAGGGGAGGGAGGAGGTGGAGGTAGGGAGGAGGGGGAGGAGGAGGGAGAGGGAGGGGGAGGAGGGGGGAGGGGTTTGGAGGAGGAGGAGGAAGAGGAGGAGAAGGAGAAATAGAGGTGGTGGTGGTGGTGGTGGAAGGAGAAGGAGGGGGAGTGGTTTTTAGGAGGTGGAGGAGGAGGAACAGGAGAAGAAGGAAAAGAGAAAGAGGTGGTGGTGGTGGTGGAAGGTGAAGAAGAAGGAAGGAAGGATGGAAAGAAAAGGAGGAGAAGAAGAAGGAGGAGTAGGAGTAGGCGGAGGAGGAGGAGGAGGAGGAACAGGGACAGGAAGAAAAAAAATGTGATGGAAAAAAAATCTGCAGGGGTGTTTAAACAAATTCAGGTAAAAAGGGAGGCAGATCAGCGCATCTCCCCCCCCCCCCCGCTTCATCCTACCCCCTACTCCCTACCCCTGGCCTCCTCCCCCCCCATCCTTCTGCCTAAGGCCTTCTTCCTGTCTTTACGTCTTTTTTGCGAGACTTAGGGAGGAACGAAAGGGAGGGGGGAAAGAGAGAGAGGGGGGGAGGAGGAGGAGAGAGAGAGAGAGAGAGGAGGAGGGAGGGAGAGAGAGAAGGAGGGAGGGGGAGAGAGAGAGAGAGAGAGGAGGAGGGAGGGAGGGAGGGAGAGAGAGAGAGAGACTCAGAAACAAAGAGAGAGAGATGGGGGAGAGGAAGAGACAGATTTAAGCGAATTAAAGGGAGAGAGAGAGAGAGGCGGAGAAGAAGAAAAAAGAGAGACGGAGAGAGAGAGAAAGGGGTGGGGAGGGGCAAGGACGGAGATAGAAAGGGAGGGAGGGAGGGAAGGAGGAAGGAAAAATTCAAGGTAAATACGAAAAATCTTTGCGAAAAAAAATCGGCGAAGCGAAGAAAGAGAAGAGTCAAATAGCATGACGTTTTTTGCGAAGATGTTCTGTTGAAGATTCGGAAAAGAGGGAAGCTGCAACATTTTTTTTCTTCTTCCTTTTTTTTTTTTTTTTTTTTCATTTTTTCGTTTTTTTCGAGCACCCCAAGAGGCCGTGTCCATATGGCGGGGCTTTCCGTTTTTCTTTATTTTTAATTTTCAGTTTCGTGAGTTGAGAAGAAAATTGGAAGAAAAAAAAAGAAACGAAACTAAGGGACATTCTAGTTTACGATAGTTTTAGTCTATTATGAAAATGGTCTAAACTGATCATTATAGTTTGATACAGTTATTGTCTATTATGAAAATGGTCTAAGATGAACATTATAATTTACGATAGTTTATGTCTATTATGAAAATGGTCTAAACTGATCATTATAGTTTATGATTGTTTTTGTCTATTATGAAAATGGAGTCTGGACTGATCATTATAGTTTACGATAATTCTGTCTATTATGAAATTGGTCTAAGCTGACCATTATAGTTTATGATACAGTTATTGTCTATTATGAAAATGAAGTCTAGTCTGAACATTATTTTCTCTGTTACTCTCTCTCGAAATTTAGGAAATGTCTTCAGAGTGACTATAAAGCTCGTGGTTACTCCAAATTAACATATATTACTCCTTAACTGAATATATTCTTATGCAAAAGAGTAGCAATAAAGCCTATGGTTAAAATTAACATAAGTTACTTGGTAGCTGATTATAATCTTATGCAAACAAGTAACTATGAAGCTTCTGGTTACTCTAAATTAACATATATTACTCGTTAACCGTTTACAATCTTATAATGAGTAACTATGAAGATTATGGTTACTCTGAATTAACATGTATTACTCGTTAACCGATTACATATGCAAAAGAGAAAGACGAATGAGCAAAAATAAAATTCTCTCAAAATGCTAAAATCCATTAAGAAAACGACGGCCGCCCAAAGGTTTTTTTTTCCCCCGACGTCGAAACGCCCGCCGTATCTCCCCAGACTATCAGCATTTAAACAAACACCGAGGAACCCACTCATTATAAAAACACGGCAGCGCCAACGACAGCTTCTTTAGCCCCTTTAACCCCCTCCCCCCTTCCTTTCCCTTTCTTTCCCTCTCCCCTACCCTCCCCTGTACCCTCTACCTAAGCCCTCTCTACCGGGTAGGAACGTGTCCCTCCCCTCCCCTTTCCTCCCTTCCCCTTCCCCTCCCCCCCTTTCCTCCCCTTCCCTTCCCCCCCTTTCCTCCCCCCCCCTTCCCCCTCTTTCCTCCCGTCCCCTTCCCTTCCCCTCCCCTTCCCCCCTCTCCTCCCCTCTCCTTCCCCCCTCTCCTCCCCTCTCCTTCCCCCCCTCTCTCCCCTCCCCTTCCCCCCCTTTCCTCCCCTCCCCTTCCCCCCCTTTCCTCCCCTCCCCTTCCCCCCCCTTTCCTCACTCTACCCCCGGATTCCATCCCCATAGCTTCCCTCTGCCCTGCCCCAGGTCGCCCTACCGCTAGCCTCGTGCCCCTCCCCTCCCCCTAGCACACTCTGCCCCTGACCTCCCGACCCCTAGCCCCGTGCCCCGTGCTCCTAGCCCCCTGACCTCCCGACCCATAGCCCCCTGCCCCTGGCCTACCGGCCCCTAGCCCCCTGCCCTTGGCCTCCCGACTCCTAGCCCCCTGCCCCTATCCCTGACCTCCTAACCCTTCCCCCGTGCCCCTCCCCTCCCCCTACAGTCCCCTCACAGACCTCCCCTAAGCGCCATCCCCTACGTTAGTTCCTGAACAAGGGTCCCACGGTGGAGAAAAAAAAATTCACCGGGGCTCTACCTCAGCAGCCGTCACAAGGGCGGTGAGCTGGCGTGTGTCGTGGGCGTCACAGGTCCCCGTCACGCCGAGGAGGTCGCGGTGACATACTGGGACGCCTGTCTGTGCTGTGACGGGCATGCCTTGACGTGCGTGACAGCGGCGAGAAGGTGACATGTCAGTCTTTGGAACCGAGGTAGAAGGGAAGGCTAAAGGGGCTTGCTGTGGCTTAAGAGGGGGTGTTTGTCTGAAGGAGGAGGAGGAGGGGGGGAGGGGAGGAGGAGGAGGAAGGGGGGAAGGGGAGGAGAAGGAGAGGGGAAGGGGAGAAGGAGGAGGAAGGGGAGGAGGAGGAGAGGGGAAGGGGAGGATGAGGGGAGGGGAAGGGGAGGGGGAGGAGAGGGGAAGGGGGAAGGGGAGGAGGGAGGAAGAGGGAGAGGAGAAGGAGAAGAAGTAGGAAGAGGGGGAGGGGAAGAAGGAGGAAGAAGAGACGGAGGAGGAGGAAAAGAGGAAGGGGAGAAGGAGGAGGAGGTGGGAAAGAAAGAGGGGGAGAAGGAGGAGGAGTAGGGAGCTTGCCAGGAAGGAGGAGGAGCTGAGGGGGGTTAGAGACAAGAGAGAGACTCTAAGAACACAAATTCGAAGACTCTACAAAAATCTAAGTTGCCCAAGATAGATTCTGATAGACACAATTGGGAGCATCATTTTTTTTCTCTCTCTCTCCTTTTTTTTCATTATCGCATGTTTTGTGTTCTTTTGTTTATCGACAGTTTCTTTTTGTCAACGGGAGAATTCTAAATCGAAAAGCAATTATCCAGCTTACAGGGACATCGTCTCGACCTAATAAGAGTTTGAGGAGATGCTAATTGCTTCAGTGACTTTTTCATTGATAAATCTTGTAAGGGAATGCATAACCCGTACACAGACACACACACACGCGCGCGCGCGCGCGCGCGCGCATGAATATATATATATATATATATATATATATATATATATATATATATATATATATATATATATAGAGAGAGAGAGAGAGAGAGAGAGAGAGAGAGAGAGAGAGAGAGAGAGAGAGATACACTCACAGAGGGAGAGACAGACAGACTGACTGACAGTCAAATATTAAATATACAGAGACAGAGAGTGAGATTGCCACAGACACACTCACAGAGATGGATAGATAGATGGAGAGAGAGAGAGAGAGGAACAAACAGGCAGACATACAGACAAATATATAGAGAGATAGAAAGAGACAGAGATGGAAAGATAGAATGAGTGTGTGTGTGTGTGTGAGAGAGAGGAAGAGGGGGGGGGGGCAAGAGAGACAGAGGGAGAGAAGAGAAGACAGAAGAGAGAGAGTAGATAGAGTTAGAAGGTGGATGAGAGGAAAAATGAAATGGTTGAGGAGAGAAAGGAAAAGGAAATTATGAGACAGAGAAGGAGAGAGAGCAAGAAAGAAATATATAAAACAAATAAAGTCATGTCATTATCATATCATTATGTTTCCAATTATGAATTTCTCCCTCTCTTTTCTCTTCCACTATAACCATCTTTCTTCCTCTTCCTCTCCCTCCTTCTCCTCTTTTGTTTCTCTCTTTCTCCATTTCACAAACCATTCCAACGATTTGTGGGTTTAATATTACACCTTAACATTTGCCTCTGATATTTTTCCATTTCTTTTTTTAAACCCACTTTGCATGTACGTCTGACACACCAAACTGTCATACACGCACAATGTAAACACTAAAGATTATCAGAAAATCAAACGAGCTTCTTCCTAATTTTGCAGTTGCTCAGTTGATTAAAAGACGCGGGTCGCCCAACAACAAATGAGAAATGTTTGTTTAGCTTAACAATTTCATTTTGGCGCGCGATTAAGCAACTGCATTTAGAAAATCTATTTGGGGAATGATAGAAAAAAAAAGAGCATTCCCTTGTCTATTTATAGAATGGAAGAGAGTGTCCATTTTGGATTTTCTATTTCTGTTCGAATGTTTGTCTAATTAAAAAGAAAACAACGTAAATTGGGTCTACTTGAATCCATGCGCTTTGAGTGTCTCTCTTTTTTTCTCTTGCTGTTGCTGCCGATGTTCTTGTTTCTCTCTCTCTCTCTCTTTCTATTTCTCTCTCTCTCTCTCTTTCTCTCTCTCTAATTATTATTTTCCACAAATATAATTTCTATATTGACATGCCTTCTTACGATATCGCATATATATATATATATATTATATATATATATATATATATATATATATATATATATATATAAGTATGTATGTATGTATGTATATGCGTATATGTATATATATATATATATATATATATATTTATTTATTTATTTATTTATATTTATATATATATACGTGTGCGCACACAGACGCACGCACGCACGCACGCACGCACGCACGCACGCACACACACACACACACACACACACACACACACACACACACACACACACACACACACACACACACACACACACGCGCGCACGCGCGCGCGCGCGCGCGCGCATATATATGTGTTTACATATATATATATATATATTTATGTATGTATGTATATGTATATACATATATATATATATATGAATATATATATATTTATATGTTTAAATATGTGTATATATATACATACAGATAAATGTGTAGATAATATATATATATATATATATATATATATATATATATATATATATATATATGTGCGTGTAAACACCTCCCCCCTAACAACCAACGAGCGCCCCTGGGCCTCTCACTTGAAGTCCCTATCACACTAGCACTTTTTCCGTCAATTTCTGGGGTTCGGTCTGAATCTGAGGCTTCCCGCAAGGATCGTCTGCAAACGGAACGCCTCCCAGACCAAGACGGTTACGACCGTTTCCGTCTGACTAATTCCCGTCTTGATCTTGTGCTATCAATAAATTAGATAGGATGAGTGAATGTAAACATAAGTTAATATTTCAGAACATTCGTATATACAATATACATCATCATATCTCTTTAAAATAATTTAATATGTATGAGAATGTTCGTGTGATTCCCGGGACCTCACTCCGATAGCGCCATGTTTGTTTACATGATTTCCAGACGGAGTTCATTCGGAAACGCAGAAAAATTGACGGAAAAAGTGCTAGCGCGATAGGGCCTCGATCCCCGAGGCCCCCTTAGCGAGCAGCGGAAACGAAATCGGACCCGAAGTCGGCCCCAATCCAGCGGCTCCTCCATCTCCATTACACTGCAGTTGCACCCGATTCTGATCACTGCTTCTAACTTCGGACATTCCTCGTCTATTTCTGGCTGGAGGAATTAAACTCTGCTATTGTAAAGGCTCTTGGGTTTATTTTGGTTGCTTGTTGTTGCTGTCTTTGTTGTTGTTGTTTTGGATATTCTGATTCTGATGGGTTTTTTTTTCTTTTCTTTCTTTCTTTTCCTTTTTTCTTTTTCTTTTTTTTTGTCATTGTGGGAATACTTGTTGGGATGACTAGGGTTTGGTATTCAGGGTTTGGTTCTTGGTATTTGGAGTTTATGTATATTCGTATACTATTTTTGTGTGTCTAGATGTATTTATCTGTTTAAACTCTCTCTCTCTCTCTCTCTCTCTCTCTCTCTCTCTCTCTCTCTCTCTCTCTCTCTCTCTCTCTCTCTCTCACACACACACACACACACACACACACACACACACACACACACACACACACACACACACACACACACACATATATCTACATGTGTGCCTATCTGTTAATTGACAAATCTATACACCTGAGAAAGAAAAATGATAGAAAAAACATATCTCCAAACACACAAGAACACAACTAATCCCCAGCAACTGATGGTCCGGCACCTCTTTTAATCCGGAAAAGACGCGACACTTAATTTTCTTGCGGCTGCCATGCTGTCTTTGAGGGGTTGATAGAGCTCCATCGATTTAGAGGCGCAGGAGGTGATGATCAAGGTCTGTATAAGTATATAGAGGTTATATAGACCTTGGTGATGATCAGGAAGTCGGGGAAATGCACGCACAAACATACACACACGCGATGTAGTTTATACATTTATTGTGGGTTATTTATTTTAGTAAAATATGTATAATATTGAATGATTAACATATGAATGATTAGATTTTTAAAAAGATGAAGTGGATATTCTATGTAATATTGGACATGTATGTTGATACGTGTGTGTGTACGGGAGGAAGTGAACTTGAATTAAATAGTCTGACAGTGAAACATACAGATGAAATAAGAGAAATAAGAGGAAAATAGACCAGAAAGCGACCAACATAAATCGCTACTTGGTCTCTCGCGAGCATCCTCGTTCTCAAAGCGCCAGACAAGAAAGCAAATAACTTCAGCAATTATCCTTTCGAAGATATTCCTAACGGCAAATAACTCCAGCAATTATCATTTCGGAGATATTCCGCGAGAGATGGCCGCTGATCTTGCGAAGGTCGCCATCAGCTGTAACTGTTATGACTGCTGTTTGAAGTCCAGAGGCATTCCTGATCCCTTGCTGATTCCTCTGCTGGCTCGCCGGGAGGAGGCTATGCGAATTATCTCTCGCATCTCATCTGCGATATGCGAGGGAACGGATCCGGAGATGCGAGCAAGCGTGTCATTGTCTGATGGCCGATAATGAAGACGTTCGCTTCTCTTTTCGCTTTACGGTTCACTTCATCCGTCGAGGAGCGAAGGCCAGCGGGGTTGATGTCGACGAAAGCACAGGGAGATTCTTAGCCATGTTTTTTCTTTCTTTTCTTTTCTTTTCCTTCGTAAACAATTATTCTGAGAGATGACAGCGATTGTTGTAGCTCCCCCCCCCCCCCTCCTTGCGCGCCGCGGGGGGACGCGCTTCACCGCACAACAAAGAGCAGCAAAAATCCCGCTTGCTGCCGAGGACGCGGGAGCGGAGACTCTCGCTGAAGGTCCCGGGCGCCATAATTGATGGTAATGAGCCCCTGTTTTGAAAGCCATCATGCCCGGGCACCGATCGCTTTCCCGAAGGAGAGGAAGAGAAGAGCAAAAAGGCGCTTACTTCTTTGCAGATGGCGAGGCGAGTAAAAAAGGGGGGAACATTTTGATTATTTTCCGCTCTCTCGAGCTCTCTCCGAGGGCTGCATACATCACCCTACCAAGGCGCTCAAAAGTGCGGTAATATATTTATTAATTTCGTTTAAATTTCTTGCTCCGCACAACGTTTGGTGGCTGTCATGTCCCGTTGGTCGTGAGCCAATCAGACGGCTAGCTATGCGGTGACGTCACGCGTTGATGGCTCGTCGGCCAATGAGGAGTGACAGGCGGAACGACCTGGCTCTTCTGATGAGCGTCCCTCCGCCCCGACCAGAGTATTTCGGGCGCCACGTGCATAGCTCGCAGCCGCCGACCAAATCACACGCCGGCCTCAGCCACACGGTGTAAAAACGCGTGCTCTTATCCAGCAACCACAAGAAAGAATACAGAAGAAGAAGAAAGAAAGAAAACACAAGAAAGAAAATAGAACAGGAGAAGAAGAAGAAAAACACATCAACCACAAGAAAGAACAGAAGAAGAAGAAAACACATCAACCACAAGAAAGAAAGAAGAAGAAGGAGAAAGAAAAAAACAACCACAAGAAAGAATACAGAAAAAGAAGAAGAATGGAAGAAAAAACAGTCACAAGAAAGGAAACAAAAGAAGCAGAAGAAAGAAAGAAAAAAAAACACATCAACCACAAGAAAGAGAACAGAAGAAGAAACACACTAACAATGAGAAAGAAAACAGAAGAAAATTAAAACAAAAAAACAAAACACACACACACCAGGAAACCTTTCCCGAACTCCAAAAAGAAAAAAAAAAAAGGAAAATACGATTTATCACCTGACAGATCACGACTAACCCCCAACCCACCCTCCCCACCCCACCCCACCCCACCCCCACCCCCCGCCCTCCAAAAGGTGATTCGAGTCAAACCCCACGAAATGGATACCAGAGGACCCACATCCATTACGAGCAGGTGTTTCCCATGGTACCTTCTCACCCATCCCGCCCATATCTCTCCCTCCCCTTCCCTGTACCTCGCCTCGCCGGTACACGAGACCCGCGAAGGAGTACCATCAACGTCAGAATCGCCTGTCATTAAATATAGCGTAATGAATCACCGGCGGGATACACTGCAAACCTGCCGCGGTGGTCTGGGATGTGAGCATTGACGTTGTATTTTTTTGGTGAGGGAGAGTTTGAGGGGGAAGTGAGAAAGAGGGGAGGGGGGAGAGGGAGTGAAGGAGAGGGGGAGAGAGGGTGGGAGGTTAGAGAGGCAGAGAGGAAGGGGAGGGGGAGAGAGGAGGGGAAAGATGGAAGGAGGGAGAACGGCAGAGAGGAGGGGAGAGAGCGGGAGAGGAGGGGAAAGAGGGAGGGAGGGAGAAAGGCAGAGAGGAGGGGAGAGAGGGAGGGAGGGAGAGAGGCAGAGAGGGTGCGCGACACGAGAAGAAAGAGAGGGAATGATAAAGATAGTGGAAAGGAGAGAGGGTGCGAGAGAGAAAAAGAGAGCTAAAGAAAGGAGGAGAAAGAGAAGGAAAGATAAAGTTAAGGGGAAATAAGAAAGAAGGAGGGAGAAGAGGAAAGAGAGAGAGAGAGAGAAAGCCTTGATTAGAGACATGCGGTTAGCATTAATTTGATAATTGTTAACATATTTGTTTTATATATACTCCTTAATTAATCCCACGTTTAATGCCTATAAATACATGCTTTTAAACGAATATATCCGGCACTTAAAGTGTTAGTGTGTTCTTGTGTGTGTGTGTGTGTGTGTGTGTGTGTGTGTGTGTGTGTGTGTGTGTGTGTGTGTGTGTGTGTGTGTGTGTGTGTGTGTGTGTGTGTGTGTGTGTGCGTGCGTGCGTCTATATACCGGGTACAGTGATAGATAGAATATTAAGTAAGTACACAAGATTTGAACCCAAGACACGGAAGCGTAAATGAAAGAGCATTAAATCCCTTCCTTTCTGTGCCATAGTCACTCTGAATCAAGTGATAGAATCATAACTGACAATACTCTGCAGTGCCACAGTGCCACACGCATTTGAATATATCGCATCGAGATATTTTCCCAGCTTCATCATGGGTGGTCCACAAAGGGTCTATTTTCCTATGTAACAAACAGGACAAGACGTCTTATAAGCTATAAGAATGATTATATTGAGCTTATAGGCAATATTGAGCTTAAAAGATCATTTATATGAATCATGATGCTGAGTGAATTTGTTCAGCAATCTCAAACACATCTCACAGGCAATTGATTATTGATATGTCAATGTGACAAGCTTTATTTGTTTATATGACACTGTTGACGTTCCCGAGCGGGTGATGTGCTCAAACACATTATGCAAACTGAACCTGATATCTTACTATCACAGTGATTGCGCCGAATAAAGATAGACTGTGATATTCTTGAGACCTTTTAGCGAGTTTCTCTTTTCATTTGTTTACATGGAAAAGTCGAGGGAAAATATGGTGGAGTTTGATATATGATATACTCATGATATGTTTATGATATATCTATTTATGATAGATATTTATATGTTTATGATTATATCTTGTATTTCTTTTTTTTATTATTTATGATGTATTCATGATATATTTATGATATATTTATGATATATTTATGATATATTTATGATGATATATTTATGATATATTTATGATGTATTTATGATATATTTATTTGATACATATTTATTTATGATAGATATTTATTTATGATAGATATTTATTTATGATAGATATTTATTTATGATAGATATTTATGATATACTTATAATATATCTTGTATTTCTTTTTTTTTTAGTCTGTAAATGACAAGGAAAATAAATGAATACTAGTTCGCCATGGATTCATTAACATAGATCTGCATTCTGAACGAGCAGATTTTATCAACAAAAAACAAACATCTTTTCCAATTTCATCTCGCTATTGACTTAACGCATACAGTTAAATCAATGGAACTTTCAAATATATGAAATGATGCAGTCTCTCACCTGTAATAATAATAGATCTGACGCTGGAGCCTATTAAAATTTCGAATTTAGACCACAGGCTCCTTCTACCGCAACTTTTGGGAACTAATTGCGCTGGTTCATTGGGATCTGACCTTTATGAACCTCCCTCGCTAACTGGGCAAGCGTGGGTAGGCTTTGGTGTATTTAATGTATGGTGATGGTATGGTATCATGGTATTACATTAAGGATTCGGGATATAAATCGTGGTATCGTTTTGTACATCAATCGGTAAGGCATAACTATACAGTCTATCACTTGTTCATATACCATCCCGCCGTACTGCCTATTCGCGTGCAAGACTAAATTATTAAATGATATACCTCCATATTATACAATGCATTCCGAATTTAGGATATAATGTAATCATATCTTCTAGTAAATCAAAGAGCTGGAATGTTTATGGAGCTCTACAAGCAAAGGCAGGTGCTGGAGAGACTTCTATCACATGACATCCTGAGATATCGTGTGCAAGTGTTTACTCAGGAACTTCAGAGAAAAGTTGACGCTGAGGTTCTTCCACGCTGTATGTTTAACCGGACTGCCTACACTCGCCCCTCTTCTATTCCCCCCTTTTCTTGTCTTCCTTATCCCTCCCCCTCTTCTCCTCTCCATCCCTACCCTCCCTCCTTCCTCGTTCCTTCATTTCTCCCTCTTCTTCGTTCTGTGCTTCCTCTCCTTTCTTCTCCCTCCTCATTGTCCCTCCGCCTCCTTCCTCTTCGCTCTTCCTCGCCCCTCTTCTATTCCCCCCTTTCCTTGTCCTCCTTATCCCTCCCTTCTTCTCCTCTCCATCCTTCCCTCCATCCTTCATCGTCCCTCCACTTCTCCCTCCTCTTCGCTCTTCCTCGCCCCTCTTCTACCCCTCCCTTTTCTTGTCCTCCTTCCCTTCCTTCTTCTCCTCTCCATCCCTCCCTCCATCCTTTATCGTCCATCCACTATGTATGAGTCTTAGACGCCTTTTTCCTAAGGAAGACTGATTGTAACAATTTAATTTAAAGATTTAATTGCCTGGTGAACATACCGTCGCAAAACATAACTCCCAATTCGCAAAAAAAATAACTCGAGTCTTGATTTGATAGTAATTCTGTGGTTAGAAGTAGTTAGTAATAGACAGTTATAATAGACGTTATGTAATATATATATAATATAATAGTTATATAATAAATAATATATAATAGTTATATAATAGTTATAATATAATAGAAAGTTATAATAGACGGTTAGTAATAGTCAGTGATTAGTCAAGTGCTTCTTATCACCCAGGTTAATTATATAGGTACAGGCAGGCTTTGATACCTTCGAGTCAATGACCATAACAAAATATATCATTACTATCCTTATTACAACCCCTCCTCTATGCCCCCCCCCCCCATTACCATCATTCCCATCATTATTACAACCCCTCCCCATTGCCATCATTACCATTATTATTACAACCCCTCATTATCACCATTACCATCATTATTACAACCCTTCCTCTCTACCCCCCCTCCTCCCCATTACCATCATTCCCATCATTATTACAACCCCTCCTCTCTACCCCCCCCATTCCCATCATTACTATAATTATTACAACCCCCCCCCCCCATTATCATCATTACTATAATTATTACAACCCCCTCTTTCTCTCCCCCCCCCCCAGGTCTGGTTCCAGAACCGCCGTGCCAAGTTCCGCCGCAACGAGAGGAGTGTCTTAGCCCAGAGGTCCTCCTCCTTCCGGCCAGCTGACACGCCCCCTTCGGTCACGCCCACGACAGGCCCCGTCGAGCAGCCTCTCGCGCCCAGGCCCCCCGGTAGGTTTAAGGGGGGGGGGGGGGGTTAAGGGGTTTTGGTTTAGAAGTGAGGAGGGTTTTTGATGTTTTTTTTTTTTGTTTTGTTTTGTTTTGTTTTTCTTTCTTCTTCTTCTTCTTCTTCTTCTTCTTCTTCTTCATTTTATTTTATTTTATTTATTTTAATTTTTGTTTTTAATTTTTATTTCTATCTTTCTTTTTCTTTTCCTTCTTCTTTTTTTTCTCCTTTTTTGTAGGTCATAGTAAAAGTCGAGGTTTTGTAAGATTGTTTAATTTTTATATTTTGGTTTACAGTAAAATGGAGATATATTTCAGTTACTCAAAGTTAGAATTATTTAAAACTTTATTCTTTATTTTTTATTTTATTATTTTTTTTTTTGGGGGGGAGGTTTAAAGTTAAATGGAGATTTATTTCAACTACTCAAAATTTGCTTTCTTTAAAATTGTCTATATTTAAGGTTTGGTTTAAAGTAAAATTATGTATTTTAACTACTCAAATATAATTTTCTTTAAAATTTTCTTTCATAGTTTACTTTAAAGTCAAATAGAGATTTATTTTATCTAATCAAAGAACTTTCTTTAAAGTTGTCTATTTTCATATTTTGGTTTAAAATGAAATGGCGATGTATTATCTATTGAGTGAGAGTAAAATCGTTATTTATTACTGTCTCTACTATGAATAATTAATCAAAAGCTGCACACTTTATTTCATTATCATATAAATTTTCAAATATTTCCTATCACGAATTTCACGAAACTCCAATTCGACTTTTTTGTAGCGTTCATAATTCATAATCAACTTCAAGATTGTCTCACGTTGTAATAATGATAGTAATGATGATAATGATAGGGACATAGTGATGAAAATAAGCTCATTTTACCACATAAATATGCTGACAGGCAAAACACGAGCTTATTGACAGAATAGCTGAAAAAAAATACATGATACACCTTTCATTAAACCTGCTTTGGTTTATCAATGTTTTTGTGTGTGTGTGTTTTATTTTCTATTTTTTATTTATTTATTTATTTTGTATCTGTATCTAGTTTTTATTAATACTTTTTATATGTATCGTTTTTATCAATATTTTTTATATCTTAGTGTCAAGTTCATATTTTCTTTTTCTTGTTTTTATTTGTTTATTCATTTATTTTGTATCTGTATCTAGTTTTTATTAATACTTGTTTGTGTATGTTTGTGTTTATTTGTTTTTTATCAATATTTTGGTGTTTATTTAGTTTTTATCAATATTTTGGTGTTTATTTAGTTTTTATCAATATTTTGGTGTTCATTTAGTTTTTATCAATATTTTGGTGTCTGAATATCTAGGGTTTATCACTTTTTTGTGTATTTAGTCTTTCTCATTATTGTTTGGTGTGTCTGTCTATCTAGGGTTCATATATAAGCAGCGTAAACACACACGCACACACGCACGTACACACACACACACACACACACACACACACACACACACACACACACACACACACACACACACACACACACACACACACACACACACATAAACACATAAACACATAAACACATAAACGCATAAACGCATAAACGCATAAACACATAAACGCATAAACACATAAACACATAAACACAAACACATAAACACACACATATTTATACATATATACACATATGTACGCGCACACACACACGCAAATCGGCCCAAAAATGAGCGACCCTCTTTTTCCTTCAGGCAACACCGGCATGCCCATGTGTGACTACAGCGGCTACGGGACGGTGGGCGTGGGCGTGGGCGTGGGGGCGTGGAAGGGGTCCGGAGGAGGTGTGGGCGGAGCGACGCCTCCATATCTTTCACACTTCACGCCCACCAGTTCTCCCACGCCCATGTGCACGTCGTTGCCACCCGGTGAGTTGGTATTTTTGAGGAGAGAGTCACTCTTCATTTTTTTTTTTTTCTCTCTCTCCTTTCTCTTTTATTTTTATTATTATGTTTTTTTCTTTGTTTTCTTTTCCTCATTTTTCACCTGTTTCTATTTCTTTCTTTTTGTTCCTTCATCTTTATTATTTTTCTTTCTCTGTTTTCTTCCTCATTTTTACTTCAGTTTCTCTATTTTTTCTTTCTTTTCGTCTACCTCTTGGCTTGTTCTTCTACTGATAATTCGTAATGTCGTCTGATTTTGCTAATGGAGTTTCCCAAATTATCCGCCTTGTTCTTGTTTTCGAAATAGACTGATATAAAAGATTATTTATTGTTCTCTATTTCATTATCACATGAATTTTCAAAATATTTCTTATCACCAATTTAACAAAACTCCAATACGACCTTTTTGTAGTGTTCATAATTCGTAATCATTCAAATTATCTCAATTATTTTTCAGAGTTCTTCTTCTCTTAGTGACCTTGTTTTTCGTCATTGACCTCGCTTTCTCATTTATTTTCCAATGCTCTTTTTTTCTTCTTCTTCTTTTCTTAGTGACCTTGTTTTTCGTCAGTAACCTTGCTTTCTCATTTATTTTCCAATGCTCTTTTTTTCTTCTTCTTTTCTTACTGACCTTGTTTTTTCATCAGTGACCTTGCTTCTTTCAGGACTCGGCGGGACTTACGGCAGCGGCATGCCCACCGCAGGTCAAATGGGCGGAGCTTACATGGGGTCATCGCTAGCGAATCTGCGACTGCGCGCGCACGAGTACTCCCTCCACCAAGGTCAAGTGTGAAGTGCTCTCGAAACGCGTGTGCGAATAAGAAAATGATAGAATGGTTATAACGCAGGACACGTGATGCTTTCGGGTTCATGTGTTCGAAGCATCGGTGGTTCGTTTGGTGTGAACCGAGAAGCTTCGAACTTTTGGAAGAATTGTTCGTCTGTGACAGAACTTGTGATCTTGGGGGGAAAAAAAAAGTGCGACGTGAATCTAGTGCGTCTAAAAGCCTTGTATAGAAATCTGTGTGCGCACTAAAGGCCATTTGTCCATGATAAGACCAAGTTCATGAACCGTATGAGTGGAAATCCCTTCCTATGGGGAGGAGAAAATGTTATAATTATGTATGACGGTACTATTACCTACTCTCGCGGTCGACCCAAGCTATGCCCATGGATTTAAACCGGCCAGGGACAGACTAAAAAAAAATAATAAATCATATCCCAGTTTTTTTCAAGTCATACCTTCAGTGACGTGGAGGTTTCGTCAATGGACAAAGCTCATCATGAACACCAAAGTTTGTTGTTTTAGCAAGTTCATCGACGACAGATTCCTTGCAAGTGTTCAGTGACCGGCAAGTTGAGTAAAAAGGTCGCTGTTGCAGTAATTAAATATGAATTCACTTCTGTTATGTATTCGCATGTACCGGATTCGCTGTGTTAACAGTATATCTCATATCTGGGTCAGTAAATGGAAGCCATGTTAGGCAGATGCTAAGGAATGAAGTCTAATTCAGTGGAAAACAGTCTTGGAGCTTTTCTAAAGAAGTGAACGCAGGACTAACCACAGCGGGAACCAGAATCGAAATCTTCAGCATTGTGTCCATTCTCAACGCCCGTCTCCAGCATGTATTAAGAAGCCAGCACGGATGGAGCATAACACGATTTAAAGCCAAAAAACAAGTGATATGGAAACTGTGTCGCTCTTGTCTCTAAGCAAGGAAGTGACACAGTCTGATTAGGAAAGACAAGACGATGTTATTTGTGCATCGCGTCAAAAGGAACTCGAAAACACCCCAAAAAAACGACAATTCTTGGACTGTGTGTATAGTGTGGTGTTCCTTTATCCGTTGAACACGGGAACTATGTTCAAGATGTTCACCCGTGATAAAACTCTTGTGTGTCTGTGATCATCCGAAGAGACCTTAATCATGTTGGCAATTATTATCTTTTTTTTCTTTAGTTCCTGCTTATATGACCGATTCCAAGATACAGGACCATGTTGCGGAGTCATAGCCCAGGTTGCATCACTGTACTTAGTAAACTGCATTTTTTTCACTTCTCATGTACAGTATGTTGTTTCATACTTGGAGTATTACTGGCAAATTTGGTTATTAGAAGTGAGAAGAAGAAGAAAAAAAATCTTACACTTGTAATTCAAGAATAATATATTGTGGACCACAGTTGTGTCTTTTTTTAAGACCTTAGATACCTGATGAAAGTTTCTCTCTCCTTCTTCTCTCTCTCTTTCTCTCATTCTCTCTCGCTCTTCTCTCTCTCTCTCTCTCTCTTCTCTCCCTTCTCTTCTCTTCTCTTCTCCTCTCTCTCTCTCTTCTCTTCTCTTCTCTATTCTTTCTCTTCTCTCTCTCTCTTCTCTCCCTTCTCTTCTCTTCTCTTCTCCTCTCTCTCTCTCTTCTCTCTCCTCTCCCTTCTCTCTCTCTCTCTTCTCTTCTCTTTTCTATTCTTTTTCTCTCTCTCTCTCTTCTCTCTCTCTCTTCTCTCTCTCTCTTCTCTCTCTCTCTCTCTCTCTCTCTCTCTCTCTCTCTCTCTCTCTCTCTCTCTCTCTCTCTCTCTCTCTCTCTCTCTCTCTCTCTCTCTCTCTTCTCTCTCTCTCTCTCTCTCTTCTGTCTCTCTCTCTCTCTCTCTCTTATCTCTCTCTCTCTCTCTTCTCTCTCTTATCTCTCTCTCTCTCTCTTCTCTCTTTCTTCTCTCTCTCTCTTTTCTCTCTCTCTTCTCTCTCTCTCTCTTTTCTCTCTCTCTCTCTCTCTCTCTTCTCTCTTCTCTCTCTCTCTCTTTCTTCTCTTCTCTCTACCTAATGAAAGTTTACAATATTTTTTTGTTAATGGTCAAAGCAATTAATAATATGAATAGTTGACAGATATTTTTTCTAGCATTTTTTTTTCAAGAAACCAGAATTATATACTAGATAAAATACCTTAAGTCTCATACCACGGTTTTGAAGTATGCGACGCAATGAGTAGAAAAGTCTCGATCGTGTGAATGGGTTCATTCTATTCTACTTAGAAATTCAAATGTATACGTTTGGTGTGGTAATTAGTCACGGCGAAAGAGATTAAAAGAAGATAAACGTGACATATTAGAAGGAATTGTGGAGAACCAAAAAGCGTGCACATTGTAAATCATGTGACAGTAGAAATGCAAATAACTCTAAAATTAAGGAAACTAGAAATGGATTATAGATTAATCGTCTTGAAATAAATACATCAATAATAAAGAGAGAAAACGAACAAATTTCAATAATAAACAAACAGAATTGAAGAAAATTAAAACAGCGCAGAATCACCCAAGAGTTTGCACAAGTCTACGGGTGTGATACGCCATACACCAAACAACATGTAAATTTATATATCAAACTTTATCTCTATACTAATTCGGAAAGTGCGCGTTCCGATTAAAAATACAGCCGATATCTTTGAATAAGTCAATTGAAATAACATATACTTATGACTTAGAATTAAAGACGATAGACGATGATAGCGTACGATCCCGCTTAGCGATCTCAATATTCCCAGTGCGTGTTCTTAATTTATTTCTCGGTTTATATTACCAAATTAATCGGTAAAATGATATTATAGATTTCCACCCATTAGACTACACTTTAGCAATATGTAGAGGTAGATTTTCCACGATATTTTGTTGTGCTTTAGAGAATAAATAACTTTTAACGCTGCACATCAACAACTCGACTTAATCGGCCGGTTTGTTAAAATTGTGCGAGTGTCGACCCAATGAAGATTCTTATATACAGACATGCATTTACACAGAAATAAAAGTATATCTGTCTCTATATATTTGATAGATATACATTTATCTATTTTCTCGGTTGACATATACGTCTAGACTGATAAACATGCATTTATTAATTCATTTTTGCCGGGTTGATATGCATGGCTAGACTGATAAATATGTATTTATCTCTATTTATGCATGTCAAGTATACGAATTTTCTTTGGGTCGGACCTCGTGCAATTTTAACAAACCGGCTGAATGTTAAATTATTTAGGCCATTGTCTACGGTCAGTCTGTTGCTTGATATTACGAATCAAAATGACCATAATTTTTCAGCTTTAGGTAATGTCTGAATACCAGAAATATGTCGTTTAATTGAATCGTATTTATGTTGACAAATGTAGAAGAATGAACGAGAATGGATATCTTCACAATGCATATTTCTGACGTAGATATGATCGAAACCGGTCAAATACGTCTCTTGTATTGTGAAGATATTCATTCTCATTCATACCTTTTTTTACAAATGCCATTTAATGTTCTGTTTACGAGGTCTCGGTAACGTTGATAAGGATAATAGTAATTTTAGTGGTAATGAAAATTATCCTTGTAATAATATTGATAATTACGGGTGATTATGATAATGATGTTAAAAACAATATGGTAATTATGATGATGAGGATAATGATACTGATTGTAATAAAGATATGAAAAGATAATAATGGTGATGATAAGAATAACAAAGATATTAATAATCATAGTAATAACAGTAAAATTATAATGATAACAATAATGATAGCAATAACATTAGTGCTTATGAAAACGAAGATAACAATAATGGTGATTATAACAATAATGATAATTATGAAACTAAAAATGATAACGATAATTATGAAATGATAATGATATTGATCATGATGATAATGATATTGATCATGATGATAATGAGAGTGATAGTAATGCTGATGATAATAATATGATGATGATTGATAATGAGAGTGATAGTAATGCTGATAATAATAATAATATGATGATTATGAAAATAGTTATGATAGTAATGAAAAACGCAATAAAAACAATATGGATGATAATGATACTGATAATGATAATAACAATAATAATGATAGTTACAGCAACAACAACAATAATGATAATAACAATAGGAATAACAATAATGATAACATTAATAATAATAATCGTAGTAGTAATAACAATGATAATAATATTGACAGTGATAATAATGTTAGGGATATAATGATAGTTATAATGTTAGGGATATAATGATAGTTATAATGATAGTAATAATGATAGTAACGATAATAATAATAATGGTGATGATGATGACAAAAGTATCATTAGTAGTAAAAACAATAGAATGATAATATTTTTTTTTATAGTTATGCCAACAACAGTAATGATAATGATGATAATAATAATGATAGCAATAACAATGATAACAACATAAATGATGACAATAATAATAATGATGATAATGATAATAATGATATTTGTATCAGTAGTAACAAAAAGGTAATAAAAATAATTATAATATGATAAATAGTAGTAATAGTAATATTGATAGTGATGATAATGATAATAATGATGGTGATCATAATGATGACGATGAAAATAATGTTAATGATGAAATAGCAATAATAATAAAAACAAAATATAATGATGATGATTATGATGATAATAATGATAATCATGATAATGATAGTGATAATAATAATGTTGATTATAATAAACGTAATCATGATAATTGAAATATATAACAATAATAATAATGATAATAATAATAATAATAATAATAATAATAATAATAACACTAACAATAATGATGATAATGATAGTAGCAATGATCATTGTGTAATTAATAATGATAATGATAATAGTTATGATAATTATGATTACAAAATACCAACTTCTAACCATTTGCATTAAAAAAAACAAGATCTTGAAATTGCCTTCACAAAGAATATGTTCATGAAACCTCATCTGAAATATTATGAAACCGAAACTCTGTCACACACATCCCAATAATAACAATAATAATAATAATAATAACAACAACAACAACAACAACAACAACAACAACAACAACAACAACAACAACAACAACAACAACAACAACAACAACAACAATAATAATAATAACAATAATAATAATAATAAGATGATGATGATGATGATGATGATGAAGTTGAAGAAGAAGAAGATAAAAAAAAAGAAAAAGAAAGAAAGAATGAAATAATGATGATAATAATAAACGAATAAGTACAAAAAAAGCCCTCTTGGCCCGTACGCAAATTCGGCATACGAAAAAAAACCCACACGTTATAAAAACTAATAACACAAATAACCGGGCACGTCAGAGGAGGTCTCATGCTACACAATGCCATCCTCCCCACTCAGCCAAGGCCGGGGAACAGTGCCTGGCAGGTGTGGCTCTCTGTCATGTCCCCTTAGGAGGCGGAGGGGGATGACGTAACCACAGGTGAGGCGACAGTTTGAACTCTCAGGGTAAGTTCATGTGTATGTGTGTGTGTCCGTATGTATGTATGTATATATGTGTGTGTATATATGTATATGTATATATATATGTATATATATATATATATATATATATATATATATATATATATATTTATATACATATTTATATATATATATATATATATATATATATATATATATATATACATACATATATGTATGTATATATGTATATATATACACTTATATATATGTATGTATATGTATATATATATATATATATATATATATATATATATATATATCCGTTGCCAATAGATGGCGTTGGTAGTTTCGTCATGGGGATTTTGTTGCCGATAGATGGCGCTGGTATTTGCGTTGTGGGGATTCCGTTGCCAATAGATGGCGTTGGTTTTTCGTTGTGGGGATTTTTTTTGCCGATAGATGGCACTGGTAGTTTCGTCGTGCGGATATTGTTGCCAATAGATGGCGTTGGTAGTTTCGTCGTTGCTATTCCGTTGGCGATAGATGGCGTTGGTAGTTTCGACGTTTCTATTCGTTGCCGATAGATGGCACTGGTATTTCGTTGTGGGGATTCCGTTGCCGATAGATGGCGTTGGTTTTTCGTCGTGGGGATTTTGTTGTCGATAGATGGCGCTGGTATTTGCGTTGTGGGGATTCCGTTGCTGATAGATGGCGTTGGTTTTTCGTTGTGGGGATTTTGTTGCCGATAGATGGCGCTGGCATTTGCGTTGTGGGGATTCCGTTGTCGATAGATGGTGTTGGTTTTTCGTTGTGGGGATTTTTTTGCTGATAGATGGCGCTGGTAGTTTCGTCGTGGGGATTTTGCTGCCGATAAATGGCGTTTGTTTTTCGCCGTGGGGATTCCGTTGCCGATAGCTGGCGTTGGTAGTTTCGTCGTTGCTATTCCGATGCCAATAGATGGCGCTGATATTTGCGTTGTGGGGATTCCGTTGCCGGTAGATGGCGTTGGTTTTTCGTCGGTGTGATTTTGTTGCCGATAGATGGCGTTGGTTTTTCGTCGGTGTGATTTTGTTGCCGATAGATGGCGTTGGTTTTTTGTCGGTGAGATTTTGTTGCCGATAGACAGCGCTGGTATTTGCGTTGTGGGGATTTTGTTGGCAATAGATGGCGTTGGTTTTTCGTTGTGGGGATTTTTTTGCCGATAGATGGCGCTGATAGATTTTGTTGCCGATAGATGGCGTTGGTTTTTCATTGTGGGGATTTTGTTGCCGATAGATAGCGTTTGTTTTTCGTCGTGGGAATTTTGTCGCCGATAGATGGCGTTGGTTTTTCGTCGTGAGGATTCCGTTGCCGATAGATGGCGTTGGTAGTTGCGTCATGGGGATTTTGTTGCTGATAGACGGTGTTGGTAGTTTCGTCATTGCTATTCCGTTGCTGATAGATGGGGCTGGTTTTACGTCATGGGGATCCGTTGCCGATAGATGGCGCCAGTATTTGCGTTATGGGGATTTTGTTGCCGATAGATGGCGTTTGCTTTTCTTTGTGGGGATTTTGTTGCCGATAGATGGCGTTTGCTTTTCTTTGTGGGGATTTTGTTGCCGATAGATGGCGCTGGTAGTTTCGTCGTGGGGATTCTGTTGCCGATAGATGGCGTTGGTTTTTCTTTGTGGGGATTTTGTTGCCGATAGATGGCGCTGGTGTTTACGTTGTGGGGATTCCGTTGCTAATAGATGGCGTTGGTTTTTCGTCGTGGGGATTTTGTCACCGATAGATGGCGTTGGTTTTTCGTCGCGGGGATTCTGTTGCCGATAGATGGCGCTGGTAGTTTCGTCAGTGTAATTCCGTTGCTGATAGATGGCGCTGGTAGTTTCGTTGTTGCTATTCCGTTGCCGATAGATGGCGTTGGTTTTTGTCGTGGGGATTTTGTTGCCGATAGATGGCGTTGGTAGTTTCGTCGTTTCTATTCCGTTGCCGATAGATGACGCTGGTATTTGTGTTGTGCGGATTCCGTTGCCGATAGATGGCGTTGGTTTTTCGTTGTGGGGATTTTTTTGCCGATAGATGGCACTGGTAGTTTCGTCGTGCGGATTTTGTTGCCAATAGATGGCGTTCGTAGTTTCTTCGTTGCTATTCCGTTGCCGATAGATGGCGTTGGTAGTTTCGACGTTTCTATTCGTTGCCGATAGATGGCGCTGGTATTTGCGTTGTGGGATTCCGTTGCCGATAGATGGCGTTGGTTTTTCGTTGTGGGGATTTTTTTGTCGATAGATGGCACTGGTAGTTTCGTCGTGGGGATTTTTTTGTCAATAGATGGCGTTGGTAGTTTCGTCGTTGCTACTCCGTTGCCGATAGATGGCGTTGGTTTTTCGTCGTGGGGATTTTTTTGCCGATAGATGGCGCTGGTATTTACGTCGTTGGTATTCCGTTGCCGATAGATGGCGATGGCATTTCCGTCATGGGGATTTCGTTGCTATATTTGCTTTTATTGGATGATTAATCCGAAACTTTTCTTTCATTTCTTTCCCTCTTTTAGGCTAATCTACTACGTTTTGATAAGAATTAGGAAGTTAAGTAGAGAAGCTAGACGCTAAGACACAAATAAACATCGAACTCGAATAAACTCCTCATCACGAATATATCAAAGGACCCTACGTATAAAACTTATAAATACTCCGTTTAGAAATCCAAAGACAAAAAATCGAACAAAAACAAAATAACGTCTTTACCAGTTGTGAATGATTAGGTTCTTATTATTTGGATTGGTTGTCTTGGGTCAGATCGAAACATTCAAACACTTATATTTATTATAATCAAAAGTAAATATTTCACAAAGACACAATAATTCACATTAAATGAAAATTATTTAACTTTCCATTTTCTTTCCATTTCAAAACTTCTTCCTCTGTTCTTAATCGTCGGTCCCTTTCCCGGCCATATATATATATATATATATATATATATATATATATATATATATATATATATATATATATATATATATATATACATATCCTTATTCTTCTTTTTCTTTTTCTATCTGCGAACATCTTATCCGTCTTTTTATTCATCACTCTTTAGTGTTACAATGATATTAGATTCTAGTTACCCCTAAAATACGTTTTCTGTTATTTACTTCAAAGAAAACGCTTTTTAGGGATAACCCATATATTCATGAATATCAATCATTGCCCTCTTGATCCTTCATCACATGTAAATTTCATGAAACTCAGTAATTGTTAACTAATGTAAACTAACCAGTTTCGGACTGTGCACATAATAGCTTTCATAAAGCTTGGTTAAAGTACTACAGAGGTCTTTAAAACTCGACAAAAGTGCCATAAACTTCGACAAAGACCTGAGCAGTTGAAGGGCAGAGTGTTATGTTGAGGCTTCGATCCTGTATGCCAAGTTTCAAGTGCATGTCAAGTATACGAATATTCTTTGCGTCGGGCCTCGCACAATTCTAACAAACAGGCCGATTGTAGCGAATTCTTGGTAATATGCCAAAGGATTAATAAAACATTCTGTTAATAAGTATCATTTCATTTTCTAACTTAACACTGGCATAACATAAAAAATGAGACAGGATTTATGTGGGATCTTACATTTTACAAAATTCACAAACAATTTGACAAAAAAACACACTGCAACATAAATATTAAATAGAATTAGAATCCTCACGTCAGCACAGCTGATGCGATCTTGTTAATTTGTTAATATGTTGACAGAGTGGAATATACTTCAGGGATGAAACGGCAGGACAATTATTTTGATAATGGTACAAGAAGTAACAATTCAGACAAGTAATAGAATCTTAGGACGTATTTCAAATGTAAAACCCGTAAGATGATAGAAAATGGACGTTAATTAATACTAGATTTTTCTTGGTAACATTTGTAAGAAAAATATCATAAGTGTTTACAGACCTAAATATTAGCTGTATTTTCTTGATTTATTTATCTTAAGTCATTGTATCTCCTTTTTTCTTCTTTTTTCATTTGGATTTTATTGTCTTGTTTTTAGGGGGAACTTCTTCGTTTATCAAATTTTTCTTTTCTATTCAGAGACCACTTATTTTATGCGAATTTGTTCCCTCTCT
Source organism: Penaeus vannamei (assembly GCF_042767895.1). Classification (NCBI taxonomy): domain Eukaryota; kingdom Metazoa; phylum Arthropoda; class Malacostraca; order Decapoda; family Penaeidae; genus Penaeus; species Penaeus vannamei. Next base: position 2,224,143 of record NC_091556.1, on the reverse strand, counting down.
TTTAGAGGATATTGTTATTGTTGTTATAACATTTTTTTTCATAGTATTTTCTTCTTTTGATTTCTTATTTTCTGGATTTTCGATGTCTTTGTTTTGTCCTTTCTTGCAAACTTTTAATTCAGTTTTTTTCGTAAAAGGATTTTCTTCTCTTCTCTATAGAATTATTTTCCCGTATAACTTTTTTCTTCTTCTTCTTTACATGTAAGAAGAAAAACATATTTTCTTCTTTTCGTAGAGATTTTTTTTTCATTTCTAAAAGCTGTTTATCATTTTTTAAAACTATTTCCCCTTCTTTTTTCTTTCAAGATTTTTTTCCTTTTTCCTAAAACACTTAAAACATTTCTTACAGACCTTCCTCCCTTCCTCCCTTCCTCCCTCTCCTCTCCCCACCTTTAATTCTTCACAATTTCTTCTTCAAACTATCCACAACACCTTCACAACTTACACTAAAATACCTTAGACGTCTGAGAAGCCACAACACCCTCACAACCTACAAGAAAGTACCGAAGACGTCTGAAAAGAGTCTATTGCTCCAAGACTCCCGACCCCAGATGTTCGAGTGGACCCTGACCTGGAGCCTGACCTGGTCCTTGTAACTGAAGCTGGGGAAGAGGCTCAGGCCCGTGATCTTCTCGACGTCCTGTACCGAGGCGCTGTATTTCCTGGCGTACTGCTCGGAGCTCTGGAGGTACAAGGAGGGGTTAGTGGGGGTTAGTGGGGGGATGAGGAAGGGCGTCTGGGCGGGTGAATGTTTTTTTTTGGGGTGTGGTTTTGATTCTTGGTCGTGTTTTGCTGGTATTGTTGTTTTTTGGCGTGGGTATTTTTAGTGGTGGTGTTGTTGATTGCGGTGGTGGTGTTGATGGTGGTGGTGGTGTTGTTGTTGATGGTGGTGGTGTTGATTGTGGTGGTGTTGCTGATGGTGGTGGTGGTGTTATTGTTGTTGTTGTTGTTGTTGTTGATGGTGATGTTGATGTTCGTGTTTTCCTTCACACCCGAGTCCTTATTTACTTATTACCTATTTACTTACCACAATCAGACGAGTAGACGAAATTCCAAACGCGCAGACCCCCCCCCAAAAAAAAAAAAATCCACGTACCCCAAACAAACAGAAAAAAATAAAAGATTCCACGCAACGCAAATCGACCTCTTTCAGCCCCCACTCACCAGACAGTTGGAGACGGCGGTGGTCTGAGGGTAGACGAAGGCCAGGGCGTCCACGTAAACAGGGGGACAGTCCTTCATGTGCCGCACCCACACGATGCACCGACTTACGACCAGGAACTTGTGGGTCGGTAGAGCCAAGCCTCCGATGGGGTTCCTGTGGGTGAGGGAAGGGAAGAGAGGGAGAAGGGGTGGGGAGGGAGGGGGAAGGTGAGGGAAGAGGGAGTAGGAGTAGGAAGAGGGGGAGGGGGACGGAAGAGGGAGTAGGAGGAGGAAGAGGGGAAGGGAAGAGGGGAAAGGGGGAGGAAGAGGGGGAAGGTGAGGGAAGAGGGAGTAGGAGTAGGAAGAGGGGGAAGGGGAGGGAAGATGGAGTAGGAGGAGGAGGGGAAGGGAAGAGGTGATAGGGGGGAGAAAGAGGGGGAGGGAAGGGAAGAGAGGGAGGGGGAGGGAAGGACGATGTGAGGAAGAGAGGAAGGAGGAAAGGGAGGAAGGGAGAGAGATGGGGCAAGGGGAAGGAGGAAAAGAAAGTAAGAAAAGGAAGCGATGAGAGAGAGAGAGAGAGAGATTTAGTTACACGGAAAAAGGGAGAGGTTCAAGGTCAAATATTCAAGGTAAACGAAGGTTAGTAAGTTTTTTTTTCTCTGTAGGGACACTTTTTTATGACCGCATAAATTAATTCACAGCTCACAATTTCAATCAAAAAATCACTAAAAGATAAAAAATAAATTACTTTTAACAGAGAAACAAAACATTCGACTCTCAACGAAACTAGACAAAAAGAAACACGAGAAAAAATAAATATAACATTCGACGAAACACGAACTAAAATTGAAACAGACGCGAAACATGACAACCGAAGCATCACACAAGACCGAAGACAACTCACCTGACAGTAAACAAGTCGTCAGCAAAAGTGTCGCCATCGTGATCGAACACAGGGCCCGTCAGCACGTTCAGAACGCCGTAATTTCTGACCCAAGAATTCACGAGGTACAGGAGCTGCTGCCACCGCTGCGTCAGCCTCGGGGTCTGCGGGATGGCGTTGCTCATCAGGAAGGGCAGCTGACTCGAATCCTCGTGGCAGTTGAACTCTGGGGGGGAGGGAGGGGGGAGGGGGGTTCAGGTTGGGGTTGAATGAGGTAGTTGGGTGGATGTGTTTGTAGGATATACATACATACACACACACAAACATTTATATATATATATATATATATATATATATATATATATATATATATATATATATATATATATATATATATGCGTGTGTGTGTGTGTGTGTGTGTGTGTGTGTGTGTGTGTGTGTGTGTGTGTGTGTGTGTGTGTGTGTGTGTGTGTGTGTGTGTGTGTGTATGTGTGTGCGTGTGTGTGTATATATATATACATATAATATATATATATATACACACACACACACACACGCATATATATATATATATATATATATATATATATATATATATGTGTGTGTGTGTGTGTGTGTGTGTGTGTGTGTGTGTGTGTGTGTGTGTGTGTGTGTGTGTATGATGCATAAATATGAATATATAAATTCATGTATATATGTGTATGTATATATATATATTTTTTTTTTTTTTTTTTTTTTTCACTGGGAGATTGTATACTATGGGATTCAAGTATGTGATGAAATAGGGTGAATAAGCTAAGTTTTGTTTTCAATTTGTCACCACCACCGACACCATCGTCATCACCATCACAATCATGACGTTCAACCAACCTGGCGGAAAGAGGGGCTGCTGGGAGTATCCTTGCGCGAGGAGGTGCAGGTACTGGTAGCAGGAGGACCTTTGGCTCATCGCCAGCCTCTGGTCACTCCTCCAGGGGAACCTCCTGCCGCCGTAGCTGGGTTGGCTGACGGTGAAGCTCGTCCAGAGAGGCATTTTCAAGAGGGGGGAATAGGCTGGGGGTCGGGAGGGGGTTAGGGCCGTCGTCTTAAGGAGTATACTAATAATAATAATCTTTAAGAGTTTTGAAATGTAATTGTCCTTTTTTCTTTACAGAGAATTAGCTTTCTGTGCAATAATACAAACCTCCTATCAATATAATGACATGTAAAACAGCTATTCATATTTTCTCCTTTGTAACGAAGGTCAAATCCCACAAGAAAAAGAACAAACAAAAGGAACCTCACCTGTAATAAAGTTGGGCTGGGTTAGCAAGGCGACGTTGTTCCTGACGGCTCCCATCTTCGGCACACCAAAGGGCAGGTGAGCATCGAACACCTGAGGAAGCTCCTCCTCGGCCTCCTTCAGGACCTCCAGGTACTCGAAGTCCTTGTCGAAGTCCCCCTCGCAAAGGGGCTTCAAGGAACCGTATCCTAAACTTTCCTCGTGGGGCGTGGCCATCACTGGAGGCGGGAATTCCTGTGGGGGCGTGAGAGTTTGCTGTTGAACTTTCTTAAGGCCTTGTCACACTAGCACTTTTTCCGTCAATTTTATGCGTTTCCGCTCTCGGCGTGAGGACCCGGGAATCACACGAACATTCTCATACAGATTACGTTATTTTAAAGAAATATGATGATGTATATTGTATATACGAATGTTATAAAATGATAGCTTATGTTTACATTCACTCATCCTATCTAATTTATTAATAGCACAAGATCAACACGGACATTAGTCAGATGGAAACAGTCGTAACCGTCTTGTCTGTGAGGCCTTCCGTTTGTAGACGATCCTTGCGGAAAGCCTCAAATTTTGACGGAACCCCAGAAATTGATGGAAAAATAAGGATAAATCTTGTTTCTTTCCGAGTAAAAGTGTTCACGTACAATACTCTACTGTTTCTAATGCGTTCTGTTCACCTAATTTTTTTACACGGAGAAAAAGACCTGAACATCATTAGATTTTTAAAAAAGGAAAAGAAAAAAATCACCTGCGTAGTAATTGGATAAGGCGGCGGATTAACGAGCAAGTGGTGAAGAGACCCCCAAGTGCCGTTGTTGGGAGCGGGTGTCACGCCCAGGAGGTGGCACATGAGGTTGTAAAGTTCGATGTTCTGGAAAGCTTCTACCTCAACGTTGCGATGGAACGACGGGCCGTGAGCTAAGAAGAGAGCCTGAAGGAAGATGGAGTTGAGATGGATGGGTTAGGATGGAACAGAGAGAGAGGCGGGTTCTGTCGTTTAAAAGTGGCTAACCTTGCGATGGTTGGTTAGTCTATCAAAAGGCTTTCTATTCTTGTACTTATTCTTTACCTGATGAATCTATATCGTGGAAACAAGGAAATAACATCTCAACCAAAACGAAAATATAAAAAATGAACAAAACAAAATAGGACACTTTATACTCGCGATCTCTTCAAAAAAAGAAAACAAAACAGAACACTAACTTTATACTCGCGATCTCTTCAAAAAAAAGAAAACAAAATCAGAACACTCTAACTTTATACTCGCGATCTCTTCAAAAAATTGAAAACAAAACAGAACACTCCAACTTTATACTCGCGATCCCTAACCCCCTAAAACAACAACAACAACAAAGGCGATGGAAGTAGACCCGCCTTTTTTTTACATTCATATCAGCAAAGAAGTAATCGTAGCCGTGATCTCCATTGTCGGCCTCGAACGTCTTGTCGGCTCCTGCGCTGTAGCCTGGGTTGAGGTCGAGCACGATGTCCTCCACTCGGCGCTGGTTTCCGATGTGCCATCTGTCGGGCGGGAAGCAATGGCGTCGGGTTAGTACGAGCGTCGGGTGTCCTTGGCGAGTGGGTTGAGGGGTTTTGTGGGGGGGGGGAGGGATTATGGAGGGGAGGTCTGTTTTGTTTGATTTTTGGTTGTGATTTTGGTTTTAGTCTGAGAGAGTGGTATCAGCTCTCTGTCTCTTAATGTTTATTTCTATCTATCTCTGTCTCTATCCCTATCTCTCGCTCTCGCTCTCGCTCTCTCTCTCTCTCTCTCTCTCTCTCTCTCTCTCTCTCTCTCTCTCTCTCTCTCTCTCTCTCTCTCTCTCTCTCTCTCTCTCTCTCTCTCTCTCTCTCTCTCTCTCTCTCTCTCTCTCTCTCTCTCTCTCTCTCTCTCTCTCTCTGTCTCTCTCTCTCTCTCTCTCTCTCTCTCTCTCTCTCTCTCTGTCTCTCTCTCTCTTCTCTCTTCTCTCTTCTCTCTTCTCTCTTCTCTCTCTCTCTCTCTCTCTCTCTCTCTCTGTCTCTCTCTCTCTCTCTCTCTCTCTCCCTCCCTCTCCTTCTCCCTCTCCCTCTCCCTCTCCCTCTCCCTCCCTCTCCCTCTCCCTCTCCCTCTCCCTCTCCTTCTCCCTCTCCTTCTCCCTCTCCTTCTCCCTCTCCCTCTCCCTCCCCCTCTCCCTCTCTCTCTCTCCCTCTCCTTCTCCCTCTCCCTCTCCTTCTCCCTCTCCCTCTCTCTCTAATTCGCCCCGTGTTGTTTACCGGTTTCGTTGTTTCATTAAAAGTTATTGAAAGGGGAAGGTTAGATCAGGAGCAACTGGAGGAGGTGTCATGGCGTCTGATTCTATTTTTGGAAAAAAGCACGTGGGGTTTATGTTGATGACGTCACAAAAGTTACGGATGTTTTGTGAATACGGCCGATTATTTTGGTCTTTTCAATTTTCAAAAAGGATGGAAAATAATGGTTTTGATGGTTATATTTTCACTGAACAATCATCAAAACGGACGCCATGACACCTCCTCGGGTTGCTACTGATCTAGCCTTTCTAGCCTTTCCCATTTGTTGTTTCAATGAGTTATGAAATGTAATTCGCTGTAAAAGAAATACCTTTCCATACCTCCTATCAATATAGTGACATGAAAAACTGTTCTACTTTGGGTATCTTTATTTGTATTATTATATATTTTTAAAGAGGATACCAACGTTTTTTGTTTTGTTTTTGGCGCTGTTTATATTAATTTTGTTTCATTTTCGTATATTTTTCGTTTCCTTTTCTACTTTTCTATATTCATTCATTTACTTATTTTATAGATTATACCAATGTGGAAGTTATAGGAACCTTGATAGGTTTACCGCTTGTCTCTTACCTCTAGGAAAATAAAAATCAAAAAAATAATTAATATTAATAAAAAATAATTAATAAAAAATAAAAAAAATGAATATCGTAAGGCAAACTTACCTAACTGGGAGATCCTTTTTGTCGTAGACTCTTAGCTCTTGTCTCTTGCAGGAGAGAGCGTTCAGCATCTGGGTCTTCGTGGCTGAAATATTGCGTGCGATAAAGAGACACATTTCCCGTACTTGCATATTTGCTATGTTTAGAAAAAGCGTATGTGTAGATATTCATAAAGAAAATAAGCCTATATTTGCATATTTATAGTGCTTAGAAAAAGCGTGTGTGTAGATATTCATTAAAAATAAGCTATAGCATTTATTTAATTCTTATTATCATTATTAGTCAGTTTAGTATAGAGCAAACTTTTTCAAATTGATACTATTATTTCTCTGTTTTTCGTCTTTTGTTATTGTTAACAAGATAACAATTTAACAACATGTTTTCGGAGTCACAACTTTTTATGATCGATATATATCTGTCCTTTTCTTTATTTCGTTATTTATCTTTACTTTTTGTCTTTTCTTTTCTTCATTTATTTTTTTATTCTTTTACTCCTTTCTTTTTTCTTTCATTCTCTTCTTTTACTCTTATTCTCTCTTTCGTTCATGTTTCTCATTTTCTCCTCCTTTCTTCCTTTCATTCACCCCATTTTTAATTCCCTTCTCTCCTTTCCCTCATTCATTCATCCTACTTTTTATTCCCTTCTCTCTTTCTTTTCATTCATTCATCCAATTTTTATTTCCTTCTCTTTTCCATCATTCATTCATTCTATCTTTTTCTTACCTTCTCTCCTTTCGTCCATCCATCCACTTTCTCATCTCTCTCCTCCTTTCTTTTCTCATCTTTTCTACCACCTACTCTGAGTCCCGTCGTTGGGCGTGAAGTTGCTGAAGACCCCGTCCTTTTGTCATTCATCCATCCAATCTTTCTTCCCTTCTCTCCTTTCTCTCGTTCATTCATCCAATTTCTCTTCTCTCTCCTTTTTTATCATCTGAGAACAACCACGACTCGACCACCTACTCTGAGACCCGTCGCCGTCGCCTGCAGAAGACCCCGTCCTTTTTCCCTTCTCTCTTTTC